>NW_025214917.1:20281-28623 GCF_004010195.1 Chiloscyllium plagiosum
GATCATCCCTTTCTTATTTCTCAGTTCCACCCAAATAACTTCCCTGGATGTATTTCTGGGAATATCCTCCCTCAGCACAGCTACAATGCTATCCCTTATCAAAAACGCCTCTCACCCTCTTCTCTTGTCTCCCCTTCTATCCTTCCTTCCTGTAGCATTTGTATCCTGGAACATTAAGCTGCCAGTCCTGCCCATCCCTGAGCCATGTTTCCATAATTGGTATGATATCCCAGTCCCATGTTCCTAACCATGCCCTGAGTTCATCTGCCTTCCCTGTTAGGCCACTTGCATTGAAATCACTATCTTGGTTTTCTTTGCACAACTTAATTAGTGCAAGGGCACCAGTCTCAAAGGAATGCAATGAACGTGTATTCTGAAGGCTCAAACTCATGTTCTGAAATCAAATCCAAGCACAACAGTTGGTGGATTTTAAATTCAATTAATAATTCTGGAATTGAAAGCTGATCTCGGTAACTGTGACTATAAAACTATTGCCAATTCTCATAAAACCCCATCTGGTTTACTAATTAGAATCATAGAATCCCTGTAGTGTGGAAACAGACCATTTGGCACATCGAATCCTAACTGACCTTCTGGAGCATCCCACCCAAAACCATCTCCCACTCTAACCCTGTAACCCTGCATTCTCCATGGCTAATCTCCCCAGCCTACTCATCGACTCTGACTTTCAGCATCTGCAGTCCTTATTATCTCCAAGTCGCTGAGAACAGTGCTGCAAAGCCTCTTCCAAGGATGCCCACTTTGAAGAAGTTTTCCTCCTCCTTCCGTAAAGACCTCTGTGGGTCTCTCTCCCATTGCAACTCCTAGATTAGCTCCTCCACCCTGAAGCTCTTCATCAGGCTTATGCCCAAAATGTCAACTCTTCTGCTCCTAGGATGCTGCCTGACCCACTGTGCTTTTCCAGCACCACACTTTTTGACTCCAACGTTCAGACCATCTCAATTCAGACCAAACCATGACAACTATTATCTACAGTACCTCCAGAGCCTCAGGAAATGGTTTTACCTGCGGATCCTCAACTCCACACTCGCAGCCATGCACTGACATCTTCTTTCACTCCAGTCAGCCCTGTCCCAGCTCAGGGCATCTCTCTTCCAGACCTGCAAAGGACCTCTATTGTTCTTCATTCTTAGAAGGGTCCACACTCTCAACAAATGTTTTCTCTCCACCTTATCGGACATCAAAGATCATAAGTACGCCAAACTCTTTTGTACTCACCTCCAGACTCAAACTTCCTTGACCGCTCTAGACCCTAACCCTTCCCAACTTCCTCCTAACACTATCCAGTGCCATGGATCACACAGTTGCTCCAGCCACTTCCACGGATTTCAGTGATGATGTCACTTCCGCTGACGTGGCCGACCACGCCAATTCCGATACACCAGCAACCCCACTGATCCCGCCAATCCCACCGATCCCACCAATCCCACCAATCCACCAATCCCACCAATCCCGCCGAGCCCACTGATCCCGCCAATCGACTGATCCCACCAATCCCACCAATCCCGCCAATCCCTCTGATCCCACCGATCCTGCCGATCCCACTGATTCAGCCAATCCCACCAACCACGCTGACCATCCCGTCCTACCAACCATGTCAATCCTGCCAATCCTGCTGTCCTTGCCAATCCTGCCGATCCCGCCAATCATGCCATTCCCGCAGATGCTGCTGGCCACATGACCACTTCCTCGTGCTCCCACAAGGAGCTTGAACAGTTCATCCACTTCACCCACACCTTCCACTCTGATCTCACATTCACCTGGAGCATCTCTGGCACCTTCCTTCCCTTCCTGGACCTCTCCGTCTCCATCTCTGATGACAGAGCTAGCACTGACATCCATTTCAATCTCACTGACTCCCGCAGCTACCTCGACTACACCTCCTCTCACCCATCCTCCTGCAAAACTGCGATCCTATACTCCCAATTCCTCTGTCTCCATCACATCTGCTCCCAGGGTGAGGGATTCACTCCAGGACATCCCAGATGTCCTCCTACACATCTACTCCATTTCCCGCACCTCTGCCCTCAAACCCCGTCCCTCCAACCATAATAAGGATAGAGTCCCCCAGTCCTCACACTCCACTCCAACAATCTCTGAATTCAACGCATCATTCTTCGCCATTTTCACCACCTCCAATCAGATCCTACCACCAAAAGATATTTCTTTCCCCACTCCTATCTGCTTTCCGTAGGGACCATCACCCTGCGATTCCCTCGTCAGTTCCACAGTCCCCTCCAACCCCTCCTCTACACCTGGCACCGTTCCCAGCAACCGCAGGAAGTACAAAACCTGCCCCTACACCTCCTCTCTCACCTCTATCCAAGGCCCCAAACAATCATTCTAAATCTGGCAGAGATTCACCTGCCCCTCTTCCAACCTGGTCTACTGCATCTGTTGCTCCCTATTGGTCTCCTCTACACCAGAGAGACCAAGTGCACATTCGGGCACTGTATATTCATATCAACACCAACTTTGGTTGCCAACCTTTACAATTCCTCCTCCCACTCCCTTAGCAACATGATCATCCTGGACTTCCTCCACTGCCAAAATGAAGTCACATGCAAACCAGAGGAACAACACCTTATATTCTGCCTCTGGAACTTATAGCCTTAGCATAGAGTTTACCAGCTTCAAAACCTTCCGACCCCCAACCTTATCCCATGTCCAGCCTTCCCTCTCCTTCCAGCCTCCTTGACCGGGCCTAACCAGTCCATCTTCTTTCTCACCTATTGCTCCACCCATCCTACTGACCAATCACAATAACCCCCTACCTGCATCTACCTATCATCACCCCACCCGACCTTTCCCCCAGCCCCACCCTTTCTTGTATTTATTACTGAGGTCCCTTCCCCTGTCTCCAGTCCTGATGAAGGGTCCTGACCTGAAACGTTGACTTTCCTGCTCCTCTGATGCTGTCTGACCTGCTATGCCTTTCCAATTCCACTTTTTATTGACTCATTGCTGGATACTATAATCAACTTACCGTGGCCAATTACACCTAACCTGCGCATCTTTGGAAGGAAACTGGAATATCCAGAGGAAACCCACACAGACATGGGAAGAAAGTGCAAACTCCACCCAGGCAATCATTCAAGGTTAGAATCAAACCCAGGTCCCTGGCACTTTGGGCAGCAGTGCTAACCACTGAGCCACCATACCACCACCCAACTAGGAAAGAAATCTGCCAGCCTGACCTGGTCTGGCTTACATCTGACTCCAGAACACAGAGATATAGTTGATTCTTAACTGCCTTCTGAAGTGCTCTAGCAGTCACCTCAGTGGAGGAGCAAAAAATGATGACCCTGGTTGGTGCTGCCCATGCCCCATGAAAGAATAAATTAGAGAGAAACCTCAAGGGAAGATATTTTGATGGATATCTGGGAATCTCTTTTGATGTGTCTCATAATGAATCAGTTCTTCAATCTGATTAGCTGTCCTTCCTGATGTAGTTATACTACCAGTTTGGCGGGTCCCTCTCAAGGGGGCGGGGGAGTAGGTATCATGTAGATTAAATGTTTTACTTGTTCATCTGCAAGACTGTTGCCTTCCAAGTGTATGTTTACTGATGTGCCCATTTACGGGAATTACCTAATGGTTTGTTTTTACCCTTATGACCAATAAACACTGGGGTCTGGTTGTATTTTCTTTTACACCAGCTGTAATTTTTACAGCTTAGAGTGTGTTTAAAATCTATTTCTACAGAATACTGTAGTGCTGATCCTTCAGCATATCGTGGTGAGTTATGCCAAGAGATATTAATATGTCTGGGTTAAAAAATTGGAATCTCAAAGTCCATGGCCCTATCACATCTGAGGACCATTAAGGGGTCTGTTATTTAGTTGTAATTGATGATGCATCACAGTTAATGCTTTGACAGTATTCTGTAAATGATTTCACAGGCATTTGTGCCATCGTCTGTATCATCATCGCCCATGGTGGGAGATGCCCTCAGTCCATATCCAAGGGGGGAATGTAAAAACAAGTGGTGCAGCAGTCAAGAATGATGCCACTAATCATCCTGGGTCTGAATAGTTCTCTTTACCCATCAGAGGCCATCTGCAGTGTTGACCTTAAGTCAGACATCTCAGTATAGATGGCAATGGCGAGCTTCCCCTTGAAGTATTGTTGCTGTAATGAGGCATTGATTTACTGTGATCATAACTCTTTGTTTAACATATCTTCTTTCAACCATGGGAGAAATTGTAAGAAAACCACAGGTACAAACATAGACCATGTCCTGATGTGAATATTGAAGGGGAATCTGTTCCAGATCTATGGTCTTCTGTATCTCTTGGTGGAATAATTGTCACAGTTTTCAGTAACTTGCTGTTCTTTTCACCTCTTCACTCACCCTGGCATACAGGGGTGCTGAGAGCTCTGTGAAGGCTGGCATTAAGATGAAGCAAAATTCAAGAGCTCTAAACTTGTTTGTAGGTTTTACAGAGTTCTAATGTATTGAAGAGTGGTTGACTTCTTTTCATGAGATTAAGTTAATCCTCCACCAATTCCAATTATTTGTTGGCCTAGAAAATCTACCTCTTTCCTATCTTGTTGATTCCCTTAAATGTTAATTATTAGAGCAGTTTTGCTTTGCGTCTGAGTGAAACTCTCAATATACTCCAGCCTTTTCTGGGATCTATACGAAAGGCTTGTGGAGTAGGTCCTTTAAAAGATTAGTGACATGAGTGAAAAAGAGAATTGAGCTCTTCTGAAATCACTGGTGCAATCTTGTCCAGAAATATTGATCGTTCAATCCATTGAAAAAAGTAAAATTCTGGTTAAACATGCATGTAGGAATTCAACTAGGAGAAAGTGAGGACTGCAGATGCTGGAGTACCAGAGTTGGAAAATGTGGTGCTGGAAAAACACAGCAGGCCAGACAGCATCCAAGGACCAGGAGAATCGACGTTTTGGGCATAAGCCCTTCTTCAGGAATGATTCCTGAAGAAGGGCTTATGCCCGAAACGTCGATTCTCCTAGTCCTCGGATGCTGCCTGGCCTGCTGTGTTTTTCCAGCACCACATCTTTCAACAAATGTGGGAATTCAAACCAATACTAATTGATGATGGAACAAAATAAGATTGGGAAAGAGGGTAGGCCAGGAGTAACCTATAACTGTCAGGTTCAATCATAGTTGATTTTAGCCAATCAGTCCCTTTGATTGTATGTAAGCAAAATCCATTTGCTAAATCAATGTCAGATGTATATTCCTCCTCCTTGATTCCAGAGAAGAGGACTATAGGATTTTGCCTTTTGTGCCACCACATTTAAGGCTGTGTAGTCAGCCAGTAATGTCTACCTCCCATCTGGCTTAGCAACATTAAACAACAGTTGAATTAATTCTTTTGACGAAGATAACCTATAATTCATAACTGGATTTCATGAGATCTAATTTTCCGTGTGATCCTGGAATGTTTTCATTATTTTCTGGATTTCTGCTAGCCAGTATCAAAGGAGTGGAATTCAGTGATAACTTGGATGATGTTGCAAGAGAGGATGGTATTATTAATGAGTTGTTCTAGGATGCCTTTATTCTCTCCCTCTTGACAAGTTTGATCTGGGTGAGTCTGAATGTGTTCTTGCCTGTCATCCTGCTCTGAGGATGCTGATACATGCCTGGTTGAGATTTGTAGATAATGTGTAATGCCTGGTCATCCTACAATGACAGGATATGCCATTTTTGGTAATTGCAGCAATGGTATAAGATGGTAAGAAATGTTCTATAAAACTATTATTTGGGTAAATTCCTCTCATGAAATTTTATAAACAGGGCCTCCCAAATCTGTCCATTTAAAATTCTGTAGTCTATTAGGATGTCATTAGCTCTACTTGTTCATTATTGGGCGATGTTGCCAGGTTATAGGGGAACTCAAGAACTTTTGACTGGGTGCCATACTTTCAGTCCTGAGGTTGGTATTCTTCAGAATGAAGAGTTTTAATTTTTGACTTCGTTTTGAACATTTTGGCTTGTTTCTGTTGTTTTTGAAATCTTCTAGTGGATTTTTCAATCTGTTTACTATCTTGATGACATGCTCATTGAAGCTATGAATTTTTTTAATTCCTAGTCCAGTCGTTCTGATATTCTCCCATGTTCTACAGTCGCTTGGGTCAGATTAAAAGTGAGTGAATTGGTATAAATATATCCTGTCTTTCCAGAGAAAGAACCTCAGTTTCGTGAGTTGAGGACATAGATTTTCCAGAAAATGCCCAGCGTGTCTAGACCAATCGGCTTGAGTCCAGGTGGAGTTGTTCTGAGTCAAGGGCCAAGAGTCTTGGATGCCAGAAGGACCTTCTCTGATATTTCTACCTTTAATTTCTTGTCATTTAAGGTTCAATGTGGGATAGGTCTAATATGTCTGTGTGGAGTTTGCACGTTCTCCCCGTGTCTGCGTGGGTTTCGTCCGGGTGCTCCGGTTTCCTCCCACAGTCCAAAGATGTGCAGGTCAGGTGAACTGGCCATGCTAAATTGCCCGTAGTGTTAGGTAAGGGGTAGATGTGTAGGGGTATGGGTGGGTTGCGCTTGGGCTAATCTAATCTAATCTAATCTAATCTAATGTCATGAATTAGTTGGATTATTCATTCAACATTACCCAATTTCTGTTGATTATCTTTGAAATCATTTAAAATACACTTATGGGCCAGTCTGAGAGCAATATTCTGGTATTGGGTGGTGAGGCAACTGGAGGCAATGTCCCAGTTATTGTGTGTGTTTGCATTTTGTTTAATTTGTAATCACCTGTCAAACCTTTAGTTTGGGCAGTATTTGTAAGTAGATTTTTGTGGAAACCATAACAGGAACAAAATGACCATAGGGTACGCTTCAATTCAATTGTTGCATTAGTTTAATGGTGAGCAAAATCTGTAATTAATCTAATTTTTAGGAGCTGCCTTGGATGTTTGACGTTTCAGCCTTGGCAGATGGTTTCCAATTTATTGCAGCTTGTTTTATCTAATTGTTTATTTTTCAAGTTCATGTTTCCAGGTTTAAGAAGCACCATGAAGGACTTAGTTTAGAATTATCCTACCGAGAGGCAAAATTTGTAGTTTCCATGTTTGATCTAATTTCAGCAAGTCCTGTTCCTCCAGTGTTTGCCTAAGATTGATCTAGTGCTTGTTTGCATTGATTACAATGGATTCTGAGTTGTGTATAACCTTCTTGAAGATTCAGATAATGTGTTTCTTCATGAATCTGCCACTCAAGTTGGAATCCTTGCCTGCCCAGAGCAGATGATACTCTGGGTCCTGCAATTTGGTGATGGTTCCCTCTGCCTTCCTCCACGGCTCAATAGCCACGCCCCTTTCCCCCACCCCATACCCATTCCCCAATTGTTTTGGTGCCCACTTTATCATTAAAGAAAGTTGTGGGTCTGCTACATCTATTTGACTGTCCCATTTGAAATATTGTGTTCCTTGGTTCTTGGGATCAAATGAATAGCTCCTTTGGCATCAAAGCATTTTATTTCATAAACAATTGCTTGCACTCATATTGGGATAGGAATCTCTGCTCTTTCAAAACAATTGCTTGAATTTCCTAAGAAAAATTTTAGCCCATTCCAACAAGATGTTACATTTTGTTAGAAGGACTTAATATTTTCGGAAGGGTGATAAAGAAGGAAAAGTGATGTGATGGTATTGGTACAATAGAAAGAGATCACAACCCTAGGGAACGAAGATGTGAAAACGGTTTGGATAGAAATGTTCGAAGTAAGAAATCAGTTGTGGGAGTTATGTACAGGCTGCTAACAGTAGTGAGTGGAGCGTACAGGAAGAAATAATGAATACTTGTCAGAAAGGCATGACAATTATCACGGGAGGTTTTAACATTGATTTGGAAAAGTCAGTTAGCCAAAGGTAGCTCAGATGAGTTTGTGGAATGTAAAAGGATAGTTTCTCAGAATGTCATGTTCTGGAGCTGGCCCCCATGAGCAGGCTATATAGATCAGTCCTGAAGTGATGGAGGCTGGTACAATTACAACATTTAAAAGGCATCTGGATGGGTATATGAATAGGAAGGGTTTAGAGGGATGTGGGCCAAGTGCTGGCAAATGGGACTAGATTAGCTTGGGATATCTTTGAGGAGAAAGTGAGGTCTGCAGATGCTGGAGATCAGAGCTGGAAATGTGTTGCTGGAAAAGCGCAGCAGGTCAGGCAGCATCCAGGGAACAGGAGAATCGACGTTTCGGGCATAAGCCCTTCTTCAGGAATGAGGAAAGTTTGTCCAGCAGGCTAAGATAAAAGGTAGGGAGGAAGGACTTGGGGGAGGGGCGTCGGAAATGTGATAGGTGGAAAGAGGTCAAGGTGAGGGTGAAAGGTCAGAC
>NW_025214917.1:28991-38518 GCF_004010195.1 Chiloscyllium plagiosum
AGTCTGACCTATCACCCTCACCTTGACCTCTTTCCACCTATCACATTTCCGACGCCCCTCCCCCAAGTCCCTCCTCCCTACCTTTTATCTTAGCCTGCTGGACAAACTTTCCTCATTCCTGAAGAAGGGCTTATGCCCGAAACGTCGATTCTCCTGTTCCCTGGATGCTGCCTGACCTGCTGCACTTTTCCAGCAACACATTTCTAGCTTGGGATATCTGGTTGGCATGGACGAGTTGGACTGAAGGGTCTGTTTCTGTGTTGTACATCTCTATGACTCTATGAGTGTAATTAGTTTTGGGTAAGAAATTTTTAAACCTCAATGTTATATTTGGGAAGTTCTGATTTAAATTCTTCAAAGCCTGATCAAGGATTTGTTGTATCTAGAAACTTCAATCTGTGTAATAGTACCACTTCTTCCCTACTTAATCAATTGGATATAAACATCAGTAATCAGCTCTCCATTAACTCAGACACATGTTTGGGTACCGGTTCTGGTGGATTATAATCATAGCCCCTTATTTGGCACCATCTCAGAACCGATGTAAAGCTCAGACGTTGAGTCTCAATGTTGAAGTTGAGGAAGTAAAATCTGAAGGCATGGAATAGGTCTGAAGATTTGGTCTAACTCTCTGCAAAGGAGAGAGACAAGGTCAGAATATTGTTATTTTCCAACTAGCCGTTTAACATGATTTGGTTAATTATAATATCATAGCTCTTGGGGATCTCTCCTCAGTAACATATCTCGCCGGCGACGAGTATACATATATAAGATTCATTTCTAATAATACAGAATATTGCATGAGATGGTACGATTTCTAACTACATAGAGATTTATTAAAAAAACTTAGCATGCAATTCATAGTTGGTGGGATAGTTAAGTGCAACATTAATTATTCTCAGAAAATCTAGATAAAACAATCTAGTTTTTAAATCTAAAAACTGTTATTGTAAAGTATTTAAGTACGATAACCATTAATATTAAAGCAACATTTACCTTGAATTACTGAGAAAATGGAGATGCCTCTGAGCCAAATAAAAGGAAGGATAATCATTGTTCCTCTCTAATAGCTACATGTTAGGGAGAGACACTGAAGCAAGTTAACAAATTTAAAAATCCAATGTATGCTTCTAATATTTATACTGTTTTTCAAATAGATAATGGATTTCTTAAATATGACAATTGCACCCCAGTTTTAAGAAAGTCTGTCTCCTGATATTTCCCAAATAAGGTTGTATAATTCTAATTTCTCACCACTCATCCAATATTTCCTGTCCCCACCCTTTCATTTCAAAGGACCAGTGCAGTGCAAGCTGTAAGCACAAGTGAGGATCAATTTTCATGATTCATTTAACTGTGTTTCAAGGTTAAAGTCAAAAATCACACAACACCCAGTTACAGTCCAACAGGTTTATTTGAAACCTCAAACATTCAGAGACCTCGCTCCTTCCTCAGGCAGCTAGTGAGGCAAGATACATCAGACTTAGAATTTTTAGTAAAAGATCAAAGGGTCATACAAAGGGTTATGCGAATGTATTGAACAAACCCAGATGGCTATTAAGCCTTTAATCAGATAGAACAGAGGTGCAGGTTTCGAATGATTAATATGTAAATGCCTGCCCCAAGATAACTTCAGGTTTTATCAGAATAAAAGTGACAGCTTAGGTTAGACAATGTATTTTAGGCGTGAGGCCATGTTTCAAGTCTGTTTATATCTCAACCCAGAGCCAGGCTGGTTTTACTTCCAAAGGAGGAATTTATAAAATGCCACATTGACTGACTTGCTTTTTGAACAAACTAGAATGTACCTGCAAATTCAAGCATGCAAATTCACCCAATAGATTTATATGTGTGTGTATATATACGGGAGAGAATGCATGTGTATGAGACAGTGTGTGTGTGTGAGAGAGAGAGAGGGAGAGAGTGTGGATGTGTGTGCATGTGTTCTTGATAGAGAGAGAGAGAGAGAGAGTGAGTGTGTGTGTAAGTGTGAAGGAGTATGAGCATGTGAGAGAGTTTGAATTTGTGTGCCTTTGAGAGAGATTGTGTGTATGAGAGAGGATTTGTGTGAGTATGTGCATTTGTGTGTGAGAGAGAAAGAGTGTGTGTAAGAGTGGATCGTGTGGTGGGATCACCTGTAGTGTGACATGATCCCAAGATCCCGGGTGAGGTCGTCCTCATGGGTATTGAACTTGGCTATCAACCTCTGCTCAGCAACTCTGTGTTGTTGCGTGTCCCGAAGTCCGCCTTGGAGGATGGTCACCTTAAAATCCGAGGCTGAATGTCCCTGACCGCTGAAGTGTTCCCCAACGGGGAGGAAACATTTCTGTCTGGCTACACACAGCAATCACTAGACAGGGATGTTCCCTCCCAGTGGGGGATCACTTCAGCCTTGGATCTTCAGGCAAACGTCTTCCAAGGCAGACTTCGGGATATGCAACAATGCGGAGTAGTCGAACAGAGGCTGATAGCCAAGCTCAGTAACCATGAGGACAGCCTCAACCAGGACCTTGGGTTCATGTCACACTACAGGTGACCCCACCATACTATATACTCTCACACACATGTTCATGCACATAGATACACATACACACACTCTGCCATGCAAACACATGCACAAAGGCCCTCTCTCATACACACATACACTCACATAGATCCTCTCTCGGATGCAAACTCATATATACACACACGCAGGCACACATGCATATATTCCCTCAAACTCACGCACTCTCATACAAACACACACACTCACACAGACACTCTTTCAAACACACACACACCAGCATCCACACTCGCCCACAGGCATATACTCCCTCACATTTGCGCGCACACTCTCTCAAACACACATACCCCTCACACACACTCACATATATGCTCTCACATGTATACCTCCTCACACTGACACACACATTCCCCCTCAAACACGCACACACACTCTCAAGAGCACACGTACACACACACCCACACTCTCTCCCTCTCCCTCTCACACACGCTATGAGGTGAACTTTGAATTTGCAGATACATTTTACTTTGTTAGAAAAACACACAATCTGAAGACAGTCAGTCAATGTGGCATTTTATAAATTCCTCCTTTGGAAATAAAACCAGTCTGGCTCCAGGATGAGATATAAACAGACTTGAAACATGGCATCACACATAAAATACATTGTCCAACCTAAGATGTCACTTTTATTCTGATAAAACCTAAAGTTATCTTGGGGCAGGCATTTACATATTAATCAATCAAAACCTGCACCTCTGTTCTATCTGATTAAAGGCATAATAGCCATCTGGGTTTGTTCAATACATTCGCATAACCCTTTGTATGACCTTTTCATCTTTTACTATGAATTCTGTGTCCGATCTATTCTCTCTCACTAGCTGCCTGAGGAAGGAGCGGGGAATCCAAAAGCTTACATTTTCAAATAAACTTGTTGGACTATCACTGAGTGTTGTGTGATTTTTGACTTTGTCCATCCCAGTCCAACACCACTACCTCCATTTCACGGTTAAGGAATAAATTATAATTCAATTTTGGGCTTGATCAGTTTTGTAAAGATACTGATGACTGTGATTTAGGGCTATTGGCATAAAGTGATTTATTATATATTACATTTACATTATTTATACTGTGATGATTTCCAAAAACATTTTATGATTATATTAACAGTGGTAAAATTTGTGACTTTAAGAGTGAAATCATCTCATCAGGACTTACCCTCTGGGTTTAAGATGAGATACACTCCTTACACTTCAAGGCTTATAATCATCCAGTGACTTTTTAAAACTTTACAGCTCCTTATTATGGCCAGATTCTTTTACATCCAGTGGAAAATTCCAGATAGAGCTGTCGAGGAAGGGAAACCCAGAGTCTTATTTTCCTTCCAATTTGTTTAATTAACGGGAAATGAAGAGATGCATAGCTGAGAATAATAAAATTAAAAGGAAATGACTGGAATCTAAAACCCTATTCACTACTGACTTCCAACACCCCACTGACCTGACCAACTGCCTAATATGAAAAATGCACAAGATAACAAACTCCTTGAACTGCAGAGTCATCAGAGAGCACTAGGGTGGAATCTGTTATAAAGATAGAGAGGGATAAGGTCAGGGAGGGATTTTGACTGGAGGATGAGAATTTCAATGTAGTAGCGTTGGGACATTGGAAGCTAATATAGCACAATCTCTACGCACAATCATATGGCTGAGGTTTTTGAATGGTGCAAGATGGGAGTGTGAGAAACAGCCAACTAGCCAAGAGACCACGGAAATAGACAAATCCATAAAGGCATGGATGAGGATATCAGCAGCAAATTGGGTGGCAGCAGGGATAGAAATGATACCAAGGTGGAAGTAGACATTGTTCAGGATTGTAAGAATATCTTGGTTTGATTAGCTTAGAACGTGGATATTTAGATAATTAATTAATAAGCAACTTGCAAAGTTCATTTAATTGCTAATTATAGCCTTTCTAATTAGGTATCTGTGAACAATGAAATCCCTAGGGACCAACCCTGAGATCTTGCTGCTCAAAATTGTCATTATATATTGACCTTTGTGAAGGTCTTGTAAATAGAATCGATGGAAAATCACAGACAATACATTAACAAGTTACCAACATGATGGTTGCTGTGAGCACTACATGTTACCACCATGTGACATAAAGCTGGGGAAGTTGCATGCTTTTAATAAGGATTTGTATCTCAACAATATATGTCAAAAATCTGAAGGCAAGTGTTTCAATGCTAAAATAATAAATCATCACAATCTGAATAACTTACTCATTAATTGATATGAGGAGGAATCTCTTCACTAAGTATCTCTGGAGTTCTCCACCGCCGAGAGCATAGGTATGAATTTATGAAAAAAATCGATAGACTTTTAGTTACTAACAGCATCAAGAGATATGGGAATAGAGCAGGAAAAGTAGCTATAATCGAGAATTATGGAGTGGGCTCAAGAGGCTGAATAGCCAATGCCTCTTCGAGTTTTAAATAAAAAATGAACACAGTAAAGGTGAAATAATCATTAAATAAAGTGCTACTGATAAAAATTGTTTATATGTTGCTACCCTAATGATTTAGTGAGTAAAAGCCCATTGAGTATCCTGCAATGCAGAGAATCAAACAACTTACCCAGATATTTTCTACATACACATGTGAAGTGTGGTCACTGGAGATGAGGTAACAGAAGACAGTCTTCCACAAAGCTATGAGTCAAAGCTAACTTTGAGGAAATGTTGGTCTTTTTTATTATTTCTTCACATCCCACTGACATGGCTGTGCAGGATGCAGCAGGTAAAGCACTGAGAAGCTTGCTGGCACGTTCTGCAAGGTTATTTCAGAGCTGCCAAGGCAGCGGAAATGTTGCTTAAAAATTCCAATGGTCTGTTCAATGACAATTCATGTAGCAATGTGGCTCTCTTTATATGCATGCTGCTTATAGGTGCTTGGGCTGGAGTCACAAACTGGATGGACTGTCAAAGCTCTTGTCGACCAAAAGCTGTCTCCTGGTTTTTTGGTGGTGGTTGAAATGCTAATTATATAGTGTTCTACCACAGAATAAAGGCATCATGATAGTGGGCATGGCATTTCCAGCAGAGCCACACAGCAACTGGCAATGGAGTGAGTATAGAACCTTATTGTGGTTGTGATAAATTCCTGCATTAAGTTGCAGCTTTCACATCGCCACATGTGTTCACTTGAAATTAACCTGCACCACCGAAAGACTCACTGTTCTGATGAAGCTCTGCCTGTTTTTCTCTGGAAAGAATGGAAAGCAATGTTTTAGCCTCTGCTAATTACCTCCCTTATAAGGCAGGGAACAGCAAACCACTTGATACTGATTCTGTTGCCTGCATGTGTCACAAAGTAGTTAGCATGAAGAGTTTGTGATGATTCTCACCTTAAAGTAACCAGCAATACTACCCTGGGGCTATTGTCCCACATGCAACAAGTGTCATAATTCAGCAAGCACTTCCTTAGTGAATCTGAGCTGTCATTGATAGAGAGAAATTATTCCCTGAAGGCTCAGGATTAATCTGATATCCAGTGTGACTCACACCATACAGCACCAGCAGCAACGAAAATATGGCCATTTCTCAATCAACATTTGCAACCACACTGTGATCGGCACAGCTATGGAATAGAACATAACAATGTCACTTGCTGGCCAGATGCCTGTCTGCCACCATCTCCACAAGATGATGTTTGAACCTCTTGGTCAGCATTCAGCCCCAGACAAAATCAAAAGGAACATTCTTTGTGACTGGCCATAGAGCACCATCCCTCTTCATCTTGATTTCAGTCAGTTTAAATCATAGTTTACTGCATTGCCTTTCTCCATTGTCCCATGGAATGGGAATGCCTTGGCTTGGCTTCACTATGATCCAACCAGTCGCTCGCCAGAGAATCACCTGCAATGGCATCTCTTCCAACACCCTCACTGTTACTTGTTATGTCCACCAAGGGTCTATCCTTAGCTGTCTCCTATTTTCCAACTCCAGCCTGTCCAAAGACAAAGGGCTGTATGTTCATTGTGTGAAGATGATGGATCCAATGGTGGGCTTGCTAACAATTTCACATGGCCAAATAGCATGCAGACCTCTCTGCATGTTCTGGTTTATTTTCTGTTGACAATCAGACCAACAACAGTGTCTATGGAGGATAAATTGGACACTCTGTCTACAATGTTCCTGTTGGCATATAGACTGCCTGCTCAGACTGAAGCCTGGTGAACGTATGCCACTGGGAGGCATGTAATGGGCTAGGATGGATGGGGATGGTAATTGGATGGTGTTGGCCACTGATATTAACCTTAAATTCTTCCTCCATCTCACTTTCAGTGACTGCACACCTCCCAGTGGCAGGATTTCCCATCCACAACTCTGACCTGACTGCCATGAGCCATATTTTATTTGTAAAGTTTCTAAAGTAATCATGAGGAACTCAATCTTCAGGTCTAATTTCATTCTATAACCACACATTATGGCCTAGTGGTATTACCACTGGACTGTTAATCCAGAGACTGGGGTAACGTTCTGGGGAGATGAGTTCTAATCCCACCATGGCAGATGATGGAATTTGAATACAAAAAAATGTCTGGAAGTACAAGTCTAATGCTGACCATGAATCCATTGTTGATTGTTGGAAAAACCCTTCTGGTTCACTAATGTCCTTGAAGGAAGAAAGTCTGGCATTCTTATTTAGTCTGGTCTATATGTGAAAGTGAGGACTGCAGATACTGAAGATCAGAGTCAAGGTGAGAGTGGTGCTGGAAAAGCACACCAGGTCAGACAGCTGTTTCATGTTTCGGGCAGGAGCCCTTCATCAAGAATCAGGACCTTTATTGGACCAGCTCCCCCAAAGTCCCACTCAAGGGCTTGTCGCTTGTCATAATCAGTTCTATATTCCCAGTCAACAATTCATTCAAGACAATGGGATAAGGACTTAAGAGAAAGTGAGGACTGCAGATGCTGGAGATCAAAGTTGAAAAGTGTGCCACTGGAAAAGCACCGCAGGACAGGCAGCATCTGAGGTGCAGGAGAATTGACGTTTCAGGCATAAGCCCTTCATCAGGAATGTTAGTGGGGGGAAGGGGGCTGAGAAATAAATAGGATGGTGGGGATGGGACTGGGGTGAAAGTGGCTGGGAAGGCGATAGGTAGATGCAGGTGCGGGGTGATGGCGATAGGTCAGTGGGGAGGGTGAAGTGGAAAAGTGGGAAGAAAGATGGACAGGTAGGACAGGTCAAGAGGGTGGTGCCGAGTTGGAGGGTTTGGTCTGGGATGAGATGGGAGGACGGACAATGAGGAAACTGATGAAATTGTTGTTGACCTCGGATCTAGGAATGGGAATTATGCCACAATGTCAAGTTCTACATACATTATCTTGCGCTAATTCACCACTACCAAAACTGACAATTTCTCTATTTCCTCTGTGGTGTCAGGTAGTTTGTCCAACTTCCTGACTTAGATGAACAGCAAAGGCATCTCACCATAGAATCGATTCTGTTGCTCCTGGTTCCAATCTCCTCTACCTCTGTATTCATGTGCACACGCGCACACACACTCACAAGCATGGATGCTGCACACACACACACAGACATATCACTGTTTCAGGTTAAAGCAGACTGTTAAGCCTCAGTGTTCTGTTGAGCCTCAAAGCTAGACGATATTGATGTTTCTCGGACAGGCTAACATCTTCCACACTTTACATGGGAGAAGATAGGATATACAGCACAGAAACAAACCTTTCTTAATGCCGAATTATTCCATGCCAGCGTTGATGCTCACTCAAGACTCTTCCCCTCTTTTCTTACCTAAATTTCCTAATGTTGTTAACTATTCCCTTCTCCCTGAAGAGCTTGTCTTGATTCCTCTTCAATGCATCTGTACTATTCACACTCTCAGCACATTTGAGCTCATCCAAAACACAGATGTCCCAACTCACAACAAGACTAGACCACCAACATTTCCTTTATTTGTTCAATTGCATTGACCTCTGATCTACCAACTCATTGATTTGAAAATTTTCAACCTTGAGTTGAAATTTCTGCAGCAACTCACAAGACCTTCCTCACTGAGCTCATAGTGCAAATGCTAAATACTCTGCATCTCTGAACCAGAGAGTGTGAGTGCTATAAGGCCAGGTTATGATGATAAGGACTTAAATAATGTTAAGCTTCAGAGGCCTCATAACTTTAAAAGATTATTATTCCAACAGAAAAGGCAATCAAAATAGAAATATCAAAGGTTTTGCTTTAAGTTCAATATCATCAAATCTTTCTCTTTTTTTCAAGATACTGATGTGTAATTCTTTGCCTGTGTGCTGAGGGCTATTTGTACAGTCTGTAGGGCCTTGCTACTTTTCTGGAACTGATCTTACAAATAATTCCAAAATTCTTACATGAACTACCATGAACACTAACAAAACTCTAATTCCTACTGCAGAATACCACCCCTGCCCCTCTTCCAGCAATATTTTTCACAGTCTCAGTGTGAAAATGAGTAAAAGCATCGCTAATCGAACCATGTCTCTTAGCTGTAGCTGAAGAAGCTTTTACGTGTGCTGCCCACCGAGTATCAGAGATTTGCTTCAGTATGATGGGATCAGGACCCTAAAAATAACTTGAGTACTGTGCAGCATTTCGGTCAGGTGCAGAAGAATGTGTATATTTGCTGTAAACAGTAAAGAAAATTATTGCAGTTAGGCAGTAATAGACTCTGTATAGCACAGCCAGCAAGATTCAGTGAGTGTCTAATACATGGAATTATAGCATACTTATGTTTTTTGAAAATATTTTGCTGCATACCATTATACCTTCCTGTCATGTCTTTCCAATTCTCTGGGTATGTGGACTGGGACAGAATTTACTGTCCAGCCAAGATTTGTTTTTGTTGTGGTTCTGTTCGCCGAGCTGGGAATTTGTGTTGCAGACGTTTCGTCCCCTGTCTAGGTGACATCCTCAGTGCTTGGGAGCCCCCTGTGAAGCGCTTCTGTGATGTTTCCTCCAGCATTTATAGTG
>NW_025214917.1:51609-54951 GCF_004010195.1 Chiloscyllium plagiosum
AGCTTTACTCTGTATCTAACCCCGTGCTGTCCCTGTCCTGGGGAGTGCTGCATGCTGCTGATTCTTGGGGCAAATATCAAGGTAGGGGTGGATTATTTATCGATCAGCACTGGTGAGCATTTGATATTGTAGGATGTGAGATCACAAGACAGTGCCCGTCAATGTTTGAGAACCCACTCGTTGTCAGGGCTACATGGGGACATCAGCCTCACTCTTGTACTGAAGCCCTTTGAGTGGCTCTGGAACCCACAGGATCCATACCCCAAGGCAAGAGCACTACCCCCCCGAGCTAAACCTCTGTCACAGAGATAAGCCGGTGAGACAGCCATATATCAGACCCTGTCGCTGTATGGAGTTCTCTGTTTAATACATGTTCCAGCAACACTGCCAACAACCTCCATTAGCCAAGCTCACTCTGCTGGGAGCTCAGAGGCACTGACAGAAACTGGACACTCACTTCATTGCTGATCTGATCTAGCTGTGTGCAAATTGGCTGCTGTGTAAGAGCAGGGCCAGCCAGTCAATGACACATGAGTTTATAGGCGTTCCCCACTATCCGAAAGGAGACCGATCCTACGAAACCTTTTCTAAGCTGAAATGGTGTAAAGCGAAGAAGCAATTACCATTAATTTATAAGGGAAAAACGCTTGAGCGTTCCCAGACCCAAAGATTAACCTACAAAATCATACCAAATATCACACTAACATACGGTAAAAGCAGGCATGATATGATAAATATACAGCCTACATAAAGTAGAAATAGTGTATGTTCAGTGTAGTTTCACAGTATCAGGAAGACAGCAAGCACACTGGAAGACTGAGAGGTGGTGGTAGTGATGATGGTACGTTAGGCTGAGTCGGCAGACATTGGGGTGGTGGGAGGTACAGGAGTCTGGGGTGGAGGAGAGAGAGGAAGAGGGTCATCTATTAACACTTCCAGGGAAAACACTCGACAGCGCCACTCTCACTCACGTGTTTTTTCATAAAATCAAAAATCCTCTTTCAGTTAGCGAAAACAGGTACCAATGTAGGTCTTTCATAAAAGCCAACTGGCGTAAAGTGAATGTTTGAAAAGTGGGCGATATCTGTATACAGAAACTATCCGAATGATGGGGGGGCTGTGTTGGATGGAGCTGGGAAACCAGTCAGGATCTCACTGGATGGTTCAGCACGATTGAAGGGGCTGAATAGCCTCCTGCTGTCCTAATGGGGCATTGATGCTGTATGGCCTGTTATTTGGATTCTTATTCAAAATATAAATGGTTCTGATTCCCATCGGCCCAAGTGGGGACTCATTGTGTCAATAGCTAATGGCAAACGAAAATATTGAGAAACTGATTCTGTTAAAAAAGTTAATGAGTTAAAACGAAGGAGTTTCTTCTGCAAGTGCTGCACAATTTGAACAAGGGCACACGGACTCTGCTTGGCATGTTGCTAGGTTAATTATAACCAGGTCCTAATTAAACAGCAGATTAGGGCCCGGAACAAAGTGTCATCTGGTTTGCTATTTGCTATTTCTGATTGAGCTGCTGGTGTTAATAAAATTGAAGACAGACTGCTGGGGGCAGTCTACAATGACCTCAGTGAAAGGTTTTGTGCTTTTTTTTAATAAGCAGAGCTTTGCTTAACCTGCATGTAGACAACCCAAAGTCTACTGTGTGGTCACCATGGCAACAGTCTCTGTGGTCTTGTGAGAGGGTTGGGGGTGGGGATGCTGGGAAGTGGAGACCAAGATCAGGGAAGTGGGAGGTGGTTTATCCTGTCAAAAGGCACTGTACTGACTCACCCTTGAAGCTGACAAGGTTAATCTGAAGAGTGAGTGCTGCCCCTGGACCATAGGGGCTGATGATTTGAAATACCCAAGGGATCCCTCACCGTGACATAGCACTGAGTCACTCACCTGCTCAAAGAGGAATAGTCAAACATCACAGCACAGCAAGAGCTAGGGAGGGGGACAAGCACATTCACACAGTATCACCATCACTTCACTGTACTGAAACTGGCCATTCAACCCAAATCTTCAATGGTTTAAACTGAATTATGCTCCACACAAGCCTCCCCCCAACCAATTTACTTCACCACACTTCAACACCATCTTCAATTCCTTTATACACTCATATTTACTCAGATTCCCCTTAAATGCGGTGTGTGCAATTTTCCTCAACCAAGTCCCACATTCTCTGGGTAAAACTTACTCCCTGTTGCATTTATTAAAGACTGTCTTATATTTACAGCCTAGCTCTGGTTTCACCCAAAGAGAGCACCATCTTCTTTCTGTTCAACGGGATAAAGAGTGAATTTGTTCCCTTCTTTGTAATCTCTTGGTTTGCCACAACAAAGATCTTTAATTTGTTTTAAAACACAGAGATTGTAAAGTCGCCTTAATCCCAGAGCACTGTAGGGCTGCTGTCTCAATTAGAGAGAGACAGAGAGAGAGAGAGACAGAAAGAGACTACTGGTGGTGGTTTAACCACCATGCCTCAGGCAAAGGGAGAGATTGAAAGGGAGAGACCTTCAGGATAACCTCAAGAAAAATATTAAACGATGATGTCTAATTCACACAAACACAGGTAAAATGTTTAAAAATGAGAGTCTCTAATAAGAAGCAATGTGTTGAAGTTCTTGAGGTGTTTAGTTTTAACCTGAGATCATGATTCAATTGATACCGAAAGCTAGTGCTTCCAAACAAACCTGTTGGACTACAACCTGATGTTGTGTGATTTTTAACTTTGTCCACCCCAGTCCAACACCAGCACCTCCAAATCACAATTGATACCTCACATTCTCAGTAATGACATTTTTAGATGTTTTTGAGCTCCTAGTGATTGAATACTTTGCTGATTTGCTTCTCATGTGATATTATTTTCTGAGAGGCTGAGAGAGATGGGGGGAAACCTTTCAGTTTGAATAAAAGCAAACTACTGCAGATGCTGGACATCTGAAACAAACACAGAGAATATTGGAGAAACTCAGCAGGTTTGGTAGCGTCAGTGGAGACAGAAACAGAGTTAATCATCATAGAATCACTGCAGTGTGGAAACAGGCTTTTCAACCCTCCAAAGAGTGTCCCCCCCAGACCCATTCCCCTACCCTATTACTCTACATTTCCCCTAACCAATGTACCGAGCCGACACACCCATGAACACTCTGGGCAATTCAGCATAGCCAATTCATCTAACCTTCACGTATTTGGATTGTGGGAGGAAACCAGAGCAAATCCACGCAGACATGGGGAGAATGTGCAAACTCCACACAGACAGTCGCCCGAGGCTGGAATCGAACCTGGTTTCATGGTGTTGTGAGGCAGCAATGCTAACCACTGAGCCACCGTGACACTGGGGTA
>NW_025214918.1:0-32651 GCF_004010195.1 Chiloscyllium plagiosum
CAGATACCTGGGCATCACTGTATGGTATACAACCAGCCCAGATGGTAACAAAATCAATATTGTGCTACATTGTGAGGGAACAGAATCCACTTAGACCCAATGTACGACACACTGATCACACACACACACGGATCACCCACACATGCTGATCACACACACACTCACTGATCACACCCACACACACTGATCACACCCACACACACTGATCACACCCACACACGCTGATCACACACACACACACTGATCACACCCACACACGCTGATCACACACACACACACTGATCACACCCACACTGATCATACACTGATCACACCCACACACACTGATCACACCCACACACACTGATCACACCCACACACACTGATCACACCCACACACACTGATCACACCCACACACACTGATCACACCCACACACACTGATCACACCCACACACACTGATCACACCCACACACACTGATCACACCCACACACACTGATCACACCCACACACACTGATCACACCCACACACACTGATCACACCCACACACACTGATCACACCCACACACACTGATCACACCCACACACACTGATCACACCCACACACGCTGCTCTCACACACACAAACACAGATCACACACGCACGCTGATCACACACACACACTGATCACACACACACACTGATCANTATACATTGAAAGATAAATATTAATGCACAGTTTTGTCCACACTGCTTGTCATGTATCTTTCCATTAGGTTGAGTAAGTCTACTTTGGTAAATTACTTTTCCAAATTTAAGCTATCTCCCTGACATGTTCCGAACAAAGAACCTGTAAAAGGGTTGATACATCATTGATTTTCTCACCAACCTAATTCCATTTAAAATGTGTCATGACCAATGGAGGAGGGGGATTAGAAAATGAAATAGTGACCTCTCCAGCCCCAGTCTGAACAGGGATGAGGAGAAATTTACAAAGGGCTTTTTGAGTGGGAATGGTCTTCCCCAGAAGTTTGTGGTGCTTGTGTGTTTGCATTAATGCAAAGCCATGCTACTACGATATTGGATAGTAAATGACAATGAACTACAGACAGGAAAGTGAGGCTGAAGGCACAGCCTGATCCGCCACAATCTTAGTGCCTGGTGGAGAAGGCTCAAAGTGTCGAATGACCAACCATTCTCCTCAGTCCCATGTTCCTATGTTCCACTGAAGCTCTCACACATGCTGGACAGGAACGGTCGGAGGCCATTTACCCCAATAACCTGGTTCACAGAAACAGCGGAAACAATTCAGCTGATGAAGACTGTCACACACATTTTGACATGGCGTTGGAAAATATTCTTGGGAAAAGAAAGGGTAGGTGGCGGTGTGAAACATCTCACTCCTCCGTCTTTACAGAACTGTCTTCATTCGTTGGTCATGTTGTCGATCCAGATTTACTGTAAATACAGCGCCCACATCTCACCCAGAGATGGCCCAGAAAAACCTTTGGTCTCCCTGACTGCAACATCCAATAACAGAACTTCCAGAAAAATAACTTCCCAATAAAAGAATGAGAGAACGTCAGATACAAGAATAGGTCATCAACATTCTGATGCCTCAGAAAACCATTGTGCCCACTTCTAAACATCTTAGTGATCTACCTCCCCTCCCTCTCGGGAATACAGAAGTCCCGACAGTCACTACCCTCTTTGAGAAGGAAACGCTACTCACAAAGACACAGTGACCTATTCACATGAATAAAAGATATGAACACGCGGTAAGAGTAACTGGCCCTGATATCAAGGCAGGATTTCAAGGAACCCGAACAGAATTGAATGCAATAGGAATTAGTCGTAAACTCTCCACTGGTTAGATGCATTCAGAGGACAAGGGAAGATATTTGTGGTTGGTAAGGATCAATCAGCTCTGTCATAGGACATCTCAGGGCGCATCCTCGAGGTAGCTTTCTTCAGTTGCTTCAACGTCTTACCCACATCATACGGTCAGAAGTGGGAGATGCTCACTGAAGATTGTTAAGCATAATTTGTCACTTGTCCACTGCTGATACAGTCCATGTCCATGTGCAGCAAGACCTGGATAGCATCTAAACTGTGTTGCTGAAGTGAAGGTAACATTCATGTAACAGTCCTACTCTTTCCCACAGTTAAATAAGAGAAGCTCATTCAGCACCTCAAGCTGTTTGCAACGGAATGTATTCAACTCACTGAAACTATTGGACAAGAACAGGGATAGCCAATTCAGTCCCTCCTACCTATTACACAAGGAGGGAAGGAGTGTAGACAGCAAATCGAGGTGTTAAACAGGAGACAGGAGTTGCCAAGTCAGGTCTTTGAGTCTCTTCCATGTGACCAGGAAGAGGTCACTCAGCCTGTCAAATTAATTATACAAAAATAGTAAGATGTCATTGATGCCCCAACATGACAAACAGTGAAGCAGAGACTACACAGATAAACTGCTCTATGTTGTTCCTCCTGGACCCATTGCTCGTGGTACACGTGTTAATTTAACTTGGTTTACAGAAGGTGAGAAGGTAAAGTGGATGGTTTGTGCCATGTCTCAACGAAATAGCTTCTGTCTCTGAAAAGACAGATTGGTGTTTCGATAAAGATTAGAAACTGGTGGGAATGGCTTACTCTTTCAGAAGTAAGGCATTGTGGCTGCTGACAGATTTGTAAACAGTGCAGGTTCATACACCAACTGCATATTGAGACAGTGAGAGTTCATTCAGAACCTGGAGCTGCCTTTTAACCAACATGGGGTAGGTATGTGAACTATTGGGAATCAAATATCATGGAAAAATGTAATGTTTCACCTGACCACTGTCTTTTTCTTGACAATATGAGCGTTAGTGCCTAATCTTCAAGTTTAAATGTAAATGTTATTCGCTTTCAGCGCCACGGATTGAACACTCATTTTCCTCACAATTTCTTCACGGTACCATTATCCCAGGAATAAGTCCGGTGAAACTATTTTGAACTATCTCAGTCTCAATGAAATCATTCCTTATAAAGGAGAGAGAATCTGTACTCAGTGTCCCAAATACTGTCCAAGCAACACGCTACAACTGCAGGAAGATGAATTTACTTCAACACTTGAAGCATTTTGTAATGAAGGACAACATACCATTTACTGTCCTGATTACTTGCTGGCTCATGTGAATTGTGTAAGTGATAACTGCAGTTCCCAATCTCTTATCTTCTCATGAATTCAAAATGAAAAGGACTGTATTTGTTGCTCACATTCAATTCATTTCTTTGCCTTGTGAGCAGCTGTGCTCCAAGCACTGATACATGGGCTACCTGATGAGCAATGACCTTTAGTCCAGAGCAGAATCTTACTCTCTGTATTCTCCCCATTAGCAAATTCTCAATCCATGTTCTATATTCACCCCTTCCACAAGGACTTTAACGTTCTTCACTCACCTGTCAAAAGCCTCCTGAAAATTCAAATACACTGTTCCCATTGGTTCTCATTTGTTGATGTCACAATTAACATCCTCCACAAACTACTAGTTGTTTATCGAAAACGATTTCCCTTTCTAAAATCTAGGCTGACTCCGCAAATCATATCATTATTCTCCAAAGATCTAGTTATTACGAATTACTAAAAAAAAACTAATATTTTCCCTCACATCTGAGATCGATTTATTCATCAGTTGGTATTCTGATTTCCCTCTCTCTCCTGTTTTAAATATTTTGGGTCGCAGTAGCTATTTCCAAGTCTGCAGCATCCTTTCCATAACACAAAAAGCTTTGACAAACTTTGCCCTCCCTCAAGGAGTTAAGGAAATGACTGTACAGAATCAGGTCATTCTGTACCTGCTCCCGAAAGAGCTACCCGGCAAGCACAACTCTACAGCCCTAACTCTGTAGCCCTCTCAATTCATAATTCATTTAGTTCAGCAACGTACCAACGCTCAGTACAATGAGCTTTGTTTTTTTTTCCCAGTACTTCCTCTTTAATAATTCTAACTTCTTGCCGTTCCACATTTTCGCCAGTCACCATGTTCCCTAACATTTCGGGAAGATTTTCTCATCCTTCCTCTGTGGAGACAGAACCAACATATTCACCTCACCAGACGGAGATGGCCTCTGTCACTTTGTGAGTATATGAGAGGATTGCACTGTGGCCAAATGGATGCTTCACCCACTCCTCCCTAGAACGTTCCAGAATCAAAACAGTTGGAGGGCATTTTGCGTACAGTCCTCATCCTGGTGTGAGACTACAGGTTATGCTGGAGCAGGTTTCACAGCTCTGTGACCTCCTCATTGTTGAAATTAACTAGCTTCACACTTTGCACATGGAAACCATTCAACATTGGGAAATATTTGTGGAAGTCTCAGAAAGGAGAGTGTAGTGTCCTGCTCCTTCCTATGCAGTCTCTGCCGACCCAGACTCTCTCCAAAATGCAGTGCCAAAACCTTGTCCAGAGTGGGGACACCAGACACTCAGATTTCCCTAAGTCATTGTAGTAGCTGATAACACAAACCCAAGAAAACAATCCAGAGAATCTCCTCTCACTTTCAAGTGACGGGTACAAGTCTGTATATATGTCACACCCACTCAGAGTTAAGAAATGGCTTGCTCTCCCCAGTTTCTATTCCTGGCTTAGAAACCATTGCAGCTCTGCACAGTCCCCGTGAGCTGAAATGCTACTGGTTCTGTTCTCCGTGGAAGTAGTTGACAATGTTACTGAAACACTTTCTGTACCTCAGTAACAATAACAGCAACACTACCATTACCAGTGTAGATGCTGTGAATGCGATGGTCTAGGGCTCTTATCTCCAGACTATTCACCGAGTGGCCCAGCTAATGACTCAAACCTGGACTTGAATCCCGCCTCATCAGATTGTGAAATCAATGTAATATTTGGGTTAACAATCTAATGAAAGATTGCCAATTGTTAAATAAAAACAAACACTTGTGTCCTTGGTGGAAGGAAATCTGTATTCTCCACGTGGTCAGGCCTACATGTGACACCAGACTCAAAGCAATGTGATTGACTCTCAATTGCCCTTTGAAATGGCCAAGTCAGCCATTCAGTTATATCACTACAAGGTCTCAAAGAAATGAAACCAAACAGATCTAAGCACTGGCAGCCTCCAGCATGTGGACTACTATGGTTCAAGAAGGCAGCTGAAAAACACCTTCTCATGAGCAACCCGGAAAGGGAAACATACTGGCCCAGCCAGGTTCACCCAGGTCGCATTAATGAATTAAAGAAGATGATCATACTCAGGGAAGAGAGACAGAGGGGACAAAAATATGGAATGTACAAAGACCTTGTTCATGAAAACCCCTGGATTAATGAGCCAGGGACAGAATGAAAATAACATTAGTTAGGAGACAGAAAGGAATGGGAGCAGTGGTTGTGAAGATGTGAGGGGAATACAACGATATTTCCCCAGTCACCATCATGCTTTCTGGCAAACAGAATGAAATGTAACGCAAAGCATCAAAACTTATTACATTTGGGAAACAGAATGCTGAATGCTGATGTGGCTCTGTATGTCAGTGATTAGCACTATATTTTCACAGTGCTAGGGCTTGGTTCGATTCCAACCACAGGCGAATCTCTGTGTGGAGTTTGCATATTCTCCCCACATCCGCATGTGTTTCACCCCACAGTTCAAAGATATGCAGGTTAGATGAATTGGCCAAGCTAATCTTCTCATTGTGTTCACCGATGTGTCGGTTAGGCACAATGTTGAGGGGTCAATATCGGGGGGTAGAAGAATAGGCCTGGTCAGGTTCCTCTTCCAAGGACCTGTTTCCACACTACATGCATTCAAATGAATGTGAACAGGACTGTTTCAAATGGAAAGAGTAGTATGCTACGTAAGTATCTTAATCACTGGATATACAGTTCGACAGGGTTGTGCACATATAGAACATAGAAAATTACAAGGCAGTACAACCCTTCGGCCCTTGATGTTGCACCAACCCATGAAACCAATCTGAAGCCCATCTAAACTACACTACTCCATTTTACATCGATATGCCTATTCAATGATCATTTAAATGGCCTTGAAGTTGGCGAGTCTACTACTGTTGCAGACTGTGCTTTCCACACCCTTGCTACTCTCTGAGTAAAGAAATGACATCCCACATCCTTCTTATATTCATTAAAACTCAAGTTAAAGCTATGTATCCTCGAGCTAGCCATTATCATTCAAGCAAACAGGCTCTCGCAATCCAACCTATCTGATCTCTGATTATATTAAATGTCAGAATTAAGTCACCTCTCAACATTCTCTCAAACGAAAACAGCCTCAGGTCCCTCAGCCTTTCCTCGTAAGATCTTACCTCCATACCAGGAAACAGCCTAGTAAAGCTCCCCTGAACCTTTTCCAACGATTCTACATTCTTCCACGAATGAGGTGACCAGAACTGTATTCAATAGTCCAAGTGCTGCTGCACCAGGGTTTTGTACAGCTGCAGCATGACCTCAGGGTTCGGAAACAAAATCCATCTAGTAATAAAAGCAAACACACCATATGCCTTCTGATCAACACTATCAAACTTAGTAGCAACTTTCAGGGATCTATGTACATGGACACTGAGGAATCTACTCATTTGCACTACCATGAGTCTTACCAAGAGCCCAATACTCTGCATTCCTGTTGCTCCATCCAAAGTGGATCACCTGACATTGGTCCGCATTGCATTCCGTTTTGCACCTCACAGCCCAGCCTCCAAATTATCTGTGTCCTGATGTAACCTACAACATCCTTTGGCACTATCCACAACTCAAGCGACCTTAGTGTCATTTGCAAATTTACGAACCCATCCTTCTACGCCATCATCCAGATCACTTATAAAAATGACAAACAGCAGTGGACCCAAAACAGATCCTTGCGGTACACCACTAGTAACTGAACTCCAGGATGAACATTTCCCATCAGCTACCACCCTCTGTCTTCTTTCAGCTAGCCAATTCCTGATCCAAACCACTAAATTACCTTCAATCCCAAGCCTCCGTAGTTTTTTGCAATAGCCTATCGTGGGGAACCTTACCAAACGCTTTACAGAATGTCATATTCATTACATCAACCGCATTACCATAAAGATCAAAGCCAAAGGCTCTGCAATCTCCTCCCAGGCTTCCCAGAGAATCCTAGGATAAACCCCATCTGGCACAGGGGAGTTATCTATTTTTACATTTTCCAGCATTGCTAAAACCTCTTCCTTGTGAAACTTTATCCTATCCAATCCAATGACCTGTATCTCAGGATTCTCCTAAACAACATTGACTATTTTCTAGTGTGAATACTGATGAAAAAAAATCACTTAAGACTTTCCCTATCTTCTCTGACTCCAAGCACAACTTCCCACTACTACACTTGATAGGCCCTAATCTTACTCTAGTCATTGTTTTATTCCTGATATAGCTATTGAAAACTTTCGGGTTTTCCTTGACCCAATCTACCAATGACTTCTCATGTCCCCTCCTGGCTCTTCGATGCACAGAATTAAAAAAACACGACATGGATAACACAACGTGCAGAGCCATGGGAAGAATACGGAACAACATCAGTAGAAATAAAGCTCATCACGTGCTGATACAGAGAGTTTTGCTTCAGTAACCACCACCTTTGTTATAATAATGATGTACAATTCTAAAGTGTTAAAATAAAACATTCGGCCCATCGAGCTGACACTGATCCTCTGAAGGCACAGATCGCCCTCCTACAAGATTCCTCTATCTCCCATAGTTAAAGCAAATAGTTGCAGATGAACAATTTTTCATGGTCAATTGGGAGGAATCAGAAACACCAGGACGAAACACTTGCAGAGACGGGAAGAATATGAAAGCTCATTACAGACAGTGGCCCAAGGGTGGAATTGAGCGCAGGTTCCCAGGTGTTTCGAGACAGCCGTGCTCGCCACCGTGCCACCCACCCAAATATGTCACTGTGCTAGCGTATATGAGGGAACTTGGAAATCTCAAATACAAGTGGAAAAAGTTGGTGAAACACAGCTGATGAGTCAATATCTTGAGAGTGAAAGAGAGTTAACATATTGAGACGAACATGACTCTATTCTGAAAAAAGTCATATTGGTCTTAGAACGTTAATTCTTTTTCTGCTCAGATGCTGCTGGACTTGTTAAAGTTTCCAGCAATTCCAACTTCCTTTTTCATTTGGAGTGTGGATATTTTACTGATATGAAAGGGAACAGTGATGCTGCCATTTCAGTTAATTCTCGTGCATTTGGTTATAGTCCTTGAATAAAACAAATTAAAAGCTTTTTATTTGACAGAGCCCTAAATATTAATAACATTTTCTGCGTCATAAATCACGATGAAAATGTTGAATTCAGTGGCCATGAATCACACGATCAATCCTCTATAAGTAACCAATTGAATTAAGGATCCCAATCATTACCTCAATGTCATATCATTGCCCCAGTGTCACTAGGGTCATACTCATTCTGCAAGTTCTCACATTTCTGAAACTTTAGATGAAACTGTGGAAACATAAGATACATTAGTACAGGGCATAGTCACCCACGGGTATTGGAAGGTACTAGCATGGGCACAATCACTCTGGAAAAGGCGACAAAGAGCAGCCTACTTGAATCTCTTCTGTCCAAGTGATGCACATATACTCAGAGGTGCACATTCCAAGATGTTTTAACAACTGGTAGTGTAGGAAGAGCAAATTAATTCCTCGTCAGGATGACATGTAACTTAGAAGATAACTTGTAGAGATTGTTTTCCCATTGTTCCCATTGCCAGTGCAGAATGTTCTCTCATTCCCATTAATCACAGTTTTGCTCAGCGTCCTTGATTTCACGCTCAGTCAAGTCCTGCTTCGATCGAAAGGGAAGTCTCTCTGATCTCATTTCAAATTATATTAGAAGATCAATTAAAAGAACAAGGAGCAAAAGACAAGAATGATGTTTGTTTAAACAATATCCTCACAATATACAAAAGACAATTTGTACATAGACTTCCAATTCTGTCCCAAGATGGTTGTTCTGTTGGTAATGAGGCTGTTTGGTTAAGTGTTGTGATAGAGGGACAAGAAGAAACTCCACTCTGTACCAATAGTTAACAAAGCCATCCTGTTCATGGCGCATCAGACAGTGGCAAACATGCTATTTTCTGTTGCTGTTGGACAGTGAACATTTCATACGCACCATTCACTGATGACATGGAATAGCAAAGAGGTAAGCAATTTCCAGCATTTAGTGTGAGAGCAAAAAGAATTAAAAGCTTTTTATTTGACAGAGCCCTAAATATTAATAACATTTTCCGTGTCATAAATCACGATGAAAATGTTGAATTTAGTGGCCATGAATCACACGATCAATCCTCTATAAGTAACCAATTGAATTAAGGATCCCAATCATTACCTCAATGTCATATCATGCTCCTGGTGTCACTAGGGCCATACTCATTCAGCAAGATCTTACATTTCTGAAACTTCATATGAAACTGTGGAAACATAAGATACATTGGTACAGGGCATAGTCACCCACGGGTATTGGAAGGAACTAGCATGGGCAGATTATACGTGTCAAACACAAACACTCTGGAAAAGGCGACATTGAGCAGCCTACTTGAATCTCTTCTGTCCAAGTGATGCACATACACACAGAGCTGCACATTCCAAGATGTTTTATCAACTGGTAGTGAAGGAACAGCAAATTAGTTCCTCGTCAGGATGACATGTAACTTAGAAGGTAACTTGTAGAGATTGCTTTCCCATTGTTCCCATTACCAGTAGAGAATGTTCTCTAATTGCCATTAATCACAATTTTGCTCAGGGTCCTTGATTCCACGCTCAGTCAAGTCCTGCTTCGATTGAAAGGGAAGGCTCTCTGATCTCATCTCAAATTATATTAGAAGATCAGTTAAAAGAACAAGGAGAAAAAGACAAGAATTATGTTTGTTTAAACAATATCTTCACAATATACAAAAGACAATTGATACATGGACTTCCAATTCTGTCCCAAGATGGTTGTCCTGTTGGTAATGAGGCTGTTTGGTTAAGTGTTGTAATAAAGGGACAGGAAGAAACTCCACTCTGTAGCAATAATTAATAAAGCCATCCTGTTCATGGCGCATCAGACAGTGGCAAACATGCTATTCTCTGTTGCTGTTGGACAGTGATCATTTCAAACGCACCTTTCACTGATGACATGGAATAGCACAGAAGTCAGCAATTTCCAGCATTTAGTGTGAGCAAAAAGGGAAAGGGACAGTCAGGGAAAGTGGGAATGATAGGGAACTGTGTGATACACAGTGCGAGAAGTGTGAAGGGAGATGTTCAGTGGAAGGCTATGTCACAGCAGAAGGGGCAATGCAAGGAAAGTAGGTGGGTAGGGAAATAGTAGGACGGGGAGGAGGCCGTGTGTCAGAAGGACCATCTGTGGCAGGCAATTTCATGCAGTTGGAAAACAGATTGATGGATAATCAAACATCACTGTTCAGGAAAATTGGGATCTGGTTTCCTTCGAGTATTAGGAAAATGTTTTTCATACTTCTTTTATTAACAGGATTCTTGTTCATATTGTACATCCACTCTACATTTCTGTATCTCCATCAAGTGCAGATATTTTCTTTTCTCTCCAATTCATTATCTCAACATTATATCACTTTATGACACTAAACAATATCCAGAACGGTGGGTGTTTTTTTCTATACATTTGCTTCCAATTCAATGTAGAAATGAGAATGTGATTTGATCTTCTACTGCATGCTTATATTACAGAATTTAATTGAATCTTTATTCTCATCACCTAAGTTCTTTCAAACAAGTTTCATGAATGAGCCTGCGTCCATCCTGAAGATTAAAAAAAATGTTCCCTGGGCTCTGACGGGATTGCAGCGAATCTTATAAAGATTAGCTGCAGGCCCACATAAAATGGAAATGTTGCAGTGCACAGTGCCAAAAGCAACTCCAAGGTTAATGATGTACAAGCCTTATGAATAATACATGCAGAGGGCCGGAGTATAAAAGCAGAATTCAGTTCCATGTGCAAAATACTCTTTGTGGCTCCCGAATAAATGCCCTCTTCTGCATCAAGAGGGAAAACTATAGACTGGAATTATCAATTCTTCCTCTGCGACAACGACTGTAGAATAGGTAGAAAATCGAGTTGTGTTTCTGATATTCATTCACGTTGATGATAAGAGTGTGGGAGATGGGGTGGGGGTTAGAGCATGATAAACAATGTTGTGGATGACACAATGATTATTCCGGTCGTTCACAGTGAGGACGAAAGTGTTAGGTTACAGGAGGGTACAACCGGATTGTTCAGATGACCAGAACAATGACCAATATGTGAGATGCTGCACTTTGAAAGAATAACAACTCAAGAGAGTACTCAAACCATGAAGATAGGCTAGATTTGCTTTTGCTTTACTTTGGAGCAGAGAAGGTTATGGGGTGAACCTGACAGAGGTGTATAACAGCATGAGAGGTACAGACAGAGTGAACAGACAGCAGCTGTTCCCCTTAGTCAAACGGTTAAATACAAGGGGATACACGATAAAAATTAAAGACAAGGATATGTGAAATCTGTTTTGAACCCAGAGGATGATAAGCCTCTAGGATGCATTGCCTGTGAGGGTGGTTGAGGAAGGAAACCGTACAAACTTGGCAAAACATTTGTATCAGCACTTCATGGTGCCAGATTTTATAGGCATCTGCGTTATTACACCATTCCATGATATATTGTGAAGCACCACCCAATGGTAATTGTTGATTTGTTCCATCGAACTGTGCTCAATAAGTGGGGAGATTACAAATCAGGATCATCCCATGGAGCATCAGCTTTCACTAAACCGAGGACAGCCCGGCCATCCCTGAAAATATCCAAGATGATTTATATGCTCAGTGTAAGTTTCGTTCAATAAGCCCACCAACATTATTCCTATTTGAAAACATTACTTTAAGGACACCAAAAAACATAGAAACCAACTTTCCTTCATTATTATGTAGGCTTCTCGTTGTAAGGTTGTTATTTATCGGTAGAATAATAAATTCCTTGCCATACATTCACTTTGACAAAGAGTCAGATTTCCTGCGTTTTTCTGCCAGCTGTTCATCACAGTATGGTGGCTTGTTTAACACTCCGTCCACTACCAGTAATACGTACTCCCAGCTAAACTGGCAAATGAGATGCACAGCTGGTACTTTCTCCCAACAGCCACTTGGACAGACCAACACCACCTGGACTGGAAATTCTCAACGGCAATTAATGTTAGACTAGCTCCATTAAAATCCCAAATGAATTTTTGAAAAATCCGATGTCCTCATAATAATTGAACAATGTAACCATGTTTACTGATCTGATGAGTTTGTTGCGGCCTTTGAAGTCGTCTCACCATTTCCATAGCTTGTGAGCATCAAGTGGTGAAGTGTATAACCTCCAAAGTCCCATTGCATCCTGACGTGCATCGAATATAATGTCCATTCACTGTCACTTGTTCAGAATCCTGTAACTGTCTCTGAAACAAAAACATTACTGTTCCTGCACCACGAGGACCACTGTGTGCATCTTCTCTGGACTGCTTTGCATATCATTATTGCCATAGCTCTTTCGATGTGGTCTCGCCAGTACTCTGTAAAACTGTAGAAAATATTTCCTACTTCTGAATGAATTCTGTTTCAAAAACGTTTCAGCATTTGTCTGGCCTCTCTAAAACTTTGATTTACGCATTTTTTTGTGTGTGATCCAAGTGCCTGGTTGCTCTGTGCCTCAATTCAATCTCTCCATTGAAATAACTCCTGCTTTCCATTAAACTGCCAACATATTTGAACACATACACATTTTCCATTCTATGCTCCATACACCAATATTTGTGGTTCATTTGACCCACGTATATCTCTTTATAAACTCGTGTTTTCTTCATACACAAATAAAAAACAAAAAATAAGTAAAAGTATTACATTGTCAATTCCACTGGAATTTGGCGACAGTTTGTGTCTTTGACCAAATATTCTGTCTGTATTATAGAAGAATACAAACATTTGAAACTGTCTGTGTCCTCTCAAGCAGGTTCACATGTCTGTATTTTTCCATAATGCAAACAGAATAGGTTGTCGCCACAATTCAATGGATTCGGCAATGTCATATTTTTAGTCCATGTCTAAGCTATAAATTATCGACAATGCCAAAGTGTTTTGCAGTCCCTTCACTCAGTTCCCATCACTTCTGAAATATGGACAGATGGTGAAGAATCTGTCTGGGTGGAATTGAGAAACAACAAAGTTAAAAATGCAGAAAAGAGCGAGTGAGGATGAAAATGATCTTGTCAGCATATTAGCTCGTGACATGTGATGTTCCACAAGGCTCAGTGTTGGGACCTCGGCCATTTACTTTGTAAATTAATGATCTAGAGGAACGATCTAAGGGCATTCTGGTTAACCTTTCAGATGATATAAAGATAGGTGGAGAGACAGGTAGCATTCCGGAAGTGGAGCGGCTGCAGAAGGGTTTAGACATGTTAAGAGAGTGGAAAAACAAGTGGCAGATGGAGTACAATGGGCACTAATGTGAAGTCATGCACTTTGGTAAGAAGAATATAGGCATGGACTATTTTCTAAATGCGAGAAGATTCTTCAGTCTGAAGTGCAAAGAGACTTCAGAGTTCTAAACCAAGATTGTCTCAAGGTAAACTTGCAGGTGAACCAATATTTAGGAAAGTTTTGTACCACGAGACAATGTGTTTTAATATGTTATATTCACCAAAAGAACTGCGAGTCGACTTCTAGACAATAATATTTGTTTATTGAAAACAATTAATATTAGAACAATAATTTTTACTATAAAGTAACGAAACACACTACAAGCAATAATTTTTACTATAAAGTAACGAAACACACTACAAGCTATCCTATGCTTTAACGTAACTCTGTATGATCGTATACCACCCCTATATAACTTTGCCGGGCTCCACGTGCTGATTTCTCCTTCTTACGATGGAGATATCTTCTGTTTATGGTGGTTATTCTGGATTTACTGGGATAAGTGGGCTTTTGCGGTGATTCTCATTCTTCCGATTCTTCAACCCCTTTTGGGAGGGTATGGAGGATCTGCCAACAGAATTATCATGTTGGATTACCCTGATCAAACAGACCCAACTAGAGGGTGGCACATTGATGGCACAAGGGCGACTTTCCATTATCCCATTCAAGTCCAACTCCATGGATTGCATGGTCTGTAGCTCTCAAGTTTGTTTGCAAACCGTTTGTGGGGAGCTGCAGCCTGTCTGGATTCAGCAGCATGTAGATTAGCACAGGATCTTTAGTCAATGCTGGGATCCATTTCCTAGCATGCTTTAATCATTGTTCCTTTTAATAACTCCATGGTATTTTTTTATTATCCATCATAAGTTCATTATTTCAGGTGGTCCGACAGGTCACACAGGCAAATACAATGATGACGTTTATTTTGAGAGGACTTGAATATAAAAGGATGGACCTACTTCGAAGACTCTATAAGGCTCTAATCAGACCACATTTGGATTATTGTGTGATGTTTTGGGCCCCATATACCACCCCTGGAGCGTGTCCAGAGGCAGTTGACAAGTATAATGGAAAATTGTCCATTTACTGTGAAATTTGAAAGAGAATGCTTTTCTTTAAATCAATGCCACACTGAAAACTGCGCTTTGATGAAGGTTTGCAGTCAGCTTGTCTCTGTTTGATTTCTGTAAACATTCAACTCGACCTTGCAATAGTCGAAATCTGTGAAAGCTGAAGAATTGTTTTGTCTACAACCAGAGAATGAAAGGATAACAACTTGAATTACCCCAGTCGTTGCCCTTGAGAATGCAATAAGGAACACTATAAGGCAGGCGTCTGTGTAATGTTTCAGTACTCTTTGCATCGAGGCATCTGACCTAGTGTAATGAATCAAAATCCTGCAGGATGTTTTAGTAAAGACCCTTTCTTTGCTCTTGTAAATAATTGAGTCAAGTCGATTTAATTTCCACAACAGTAAACTTGGGGGCACGTCTGGGATCCCACGACTGGATTAGATTCTGAAGATTCCCAGGAGGCATAGGTACCAGCGCCTTGAAGTTCGTTCACATTGCATGAGAGGACTGGGAATCAGTGGATCACTGCAGGTTCGAATCGAATAGGCTCGGGGTAAGAGTCGTGGCTTAAGTAATTCGACATAGAGACTCATTATAAGAGAACAAATAAAGCAGAAAAAGAGTTCAGTGAACTTCCGCGTGATATTAGAGTAAAACCCCAAGTGAAGGGGATTACCGTCTCTCCAGTGTTCAGGAGACAGCAAGTTTAAGGGTGGTTTTAGACTTGGAACCACCACTGGCTGAGTGGAGTCGCCTAAGACGTACCGTGCACGTGGTTTCTTGGTTTAGGCAAACCAAGGCATTGACGGGGACTCGCCCAATGCGAGAGGGGACCTCCGGGGGTAAAAGCAAGTCAAAAGGGAAAAGAAAATGGTACCACGAGAGCGAGAGAGAGAGAGAGAGAGAGAGAGAGCTGAACACTTTTCCTCTTACACTAAAAATGGGCTCCAGCAAAAGCAAACAAAGGGAGAGTCCACATAGGACTTGGAATGGCCAACCAAAAATACAATACATGCTAATTCCGGTTCATAATGTGTAAAGCAGTTAGAATTGTGGGTCAAGGAATGTGGTTTTCCGGAGGGAGGAAGTTTTAGTAAAAGAAGCTGGAAATGTTGAGCTCGAGGTAGGAAGAGAGAGAGAGGAGAAAAGGAAGGGAAAAATAGAACTTATGAAATGGAAAGCTTATAACATGTGGAAGGCTGAGGCTGATATCAGAGAAAGGATTTCTCAAGTGAAGGATAGACCAAATACACGTACAAACACCAGCGCACATGCGGATGCGTGCAGCATACAATCTAACGAAGCTGTACATTGTCTTAAGTCTGGTTCAGTTCCTGACCTTGATGACTGCCCTCAGAGACCTGCAGACCTCTACGAGATCCGCCTGCTGGAAGTTCCACGTCAGCCGTCTCCTGGGACGAAATCTAGTTGCCGATGTCACCAAAATCAAGTATACCTGGCCAGCTGCAAATGTCAATACCAAAGCAGCCAACCCACAAGCAGAATAGAATAGAGACGTTAATGCTTTTGTTGCAGCGCTGGCAACCGCCTGTAGGAAGGCATTCCTAGTGCGAATAGACATGACCAAAGTAGCAATGTGTAAACAATGGGAAGGTGTCTCAGTACCTAACGCACCTCACTGAAGTCCATAATGCCCACAGTGGACTGAGACCACCTGATGAGATAATGGCAGCAGAAATCACGCCGTACGAGGCACACCTGAGGAACAGTTTCATCAATGGAATGAAAGAAGAAATAGTGAAAAAGGTAAAAGACACATATATTACCTTGGGCACAGGAAAGCTGAATTTGATAGTACAACATGCAATACATGCTGAAACATTGCTTATTCATGAGAAGGATAAGCGGAAACTAAAGATGGAACAGCAAGCACATAAAGCTCAGCTTACTATGATGCAAATGGTCGCCCAGCCGTTGGATGGAGGTGGTACAGGAAGAGAGAGAGGCAGAGGTGGAGGTCACAGAAGAGGAAGAGGTCGTGGAAGAAGCGTGGGCAGAGGTAGATCTGGCGGGTAATTTGTTTGCAGAGCAATGGACCACTGGGCGAGATAGTGCTCGCACGGACAGCCTCAATCGGCCCTGGAGGCTGGACAACAGAGTGATTGACAGGGGAAGGCTGAGGTGGAGGTGGGCAGCTCACTAATGGAGAAACTTGCCAATTCTCCTTCTTGTTATCGGAATTTTATCCTTTTGAATCTAATAGTTCGCGACTTGTTTGGAATGTGGGATTGGACTTGATCAGTCCTCCGACAGGCATGCACGTAATTCAACGGAAAGATTTACCAATGCAGGCTATAAAATATGACCCACGACCCCTAATGTATGTCTATGAGTGGCGATTAGCCAGAGAGCGATAAGTTCAGTGAGCAGTTCACTCACCCTGGAATCAAATGACCATGTTAATCCTATTAACACTGACTTTCTTGCTGGAGATATGCTGCACAGCACAGCACACATACACCGTGATGGCCCTGATGAACCATATGAGAAGGATTTGGTCAGGAGATTGATTAGACTTGTTATTTTGCGTTTTTATTGGAGTGATCACAGATGTGCAGTGTGAACTTATCTAAGTTATCTGTAACAGCAAGTAGACCCTACCTTTTTGATGTGGAAGGCTCCGCTCTTCACTGGCGAAGGCATTGGGTGACATGTGGCAGGATTTGGGAGCATGGGTGCTAAAGGCACAAAGAATGAAAGGTTGGGTCTTCAGGGATGATGTGGGTATTTGGTTTAATGCAGATATGCGGACATATAGGAAGGAACTAAATTGGCTAACTCAGGCAGCTAGGGCAGTCCAGGTAAACCCTACTAGCCCTGGGAGATCACCATGGGTTTCCCTCAGATAGAAGTCTCAGAACCAAGATTAAAACTGGTCCCGAAAGAGTTGTGGGCAAAGTGCAAACATGATGTGGGGCTGTGAACCCATAAGGATAAACTCGAAGACTGAGTATCGTCCTTGGAGAGCAGAATACCTGTTAAAACCTGAAGCCATAGAAGGAATTACTCCAGTCTTTGAATCCCTGTGAAAACTCACCAGTGAGAATTCTCATTTCGTCCGGTCAAAAAGGCAAACATTCCCGGTTATCAGGAGGAATAGAGGTTTGTTCAAGACCTGCCGGCAGTCAATAACGCTGTTGTTCCACGCCCCCCACATCTTCCCAAACCCGATACTATATTGGCTCAAAATCCACCGGACAGCAAATGGTTCTTGGATGTGGATTGAGCAAATGCCTTGAGCTCTGCAGGCTGATCCCTCGGAGCAAGAAGGAAGACAGCCTATGGCCCAGAACACTGCTTCTGTAAGGACCTTGGGGAGTAGTTGCGGTGCTGCTAGTTGTACTGTAACGTTCTTTGTCTTTGGGTGTCTCGTTTTGTTTCGTTGTTTACAGGTCATTGTTTTCGATTCCGGGTTGAGGTGATTGGTTTGCGAGTACATACGGGACTGACTGAAGCGCCGGCCCCCAGTACAGGTCAATCCTGTTCCGTTGTGCAGGCCGTATCCGGTATTTTACCCCCTCAGGGGCTATCGTGAAGCGTCATGGTAAACAGGCAGCACACTCCCAACCCCAAAACATTCACACATGGATTTTATTAAATTAACACCCAGCGAAGGGGAAATGTATTGTCTGGTAATAGTTGATATGTTTGCCAAATGGGTGGAAGCGTTCCCCACGTCTAAACAGGATGCCAGTGCAGTAGCTAATGAGTTGCTAACTGAGATAATTCCGAGGTGGGGCATTCCGGAAAGGCTTAGTAGTGACAATGGGACACCATTTGTCAATAAAGCCTTACAGCAGATCAGTGATTATTTGGCAATAAACGAGGGACAGCACTGTGCCGACCATTCAGCGAGTGGTGGGGCAGTGGATAAAGAAAATGCTACCTAACAAAAAACGACAAAACGTTGAGGAAGTAGGGGTGACATGGACAAAGGCACTTCCAATTGTGCTAATATATATGAGATCTAGGAGGAGAGGAAAAGCTTATCTGAGCCCGTTTGAGATTTTGTTCGGTAGGTCACCCAACACAGGAATTGGCACAAGACCAAAGGTAAGACAGATAACAGGCCACTGTGAAGATGAGATGTTGTGTTACTGTATAAATCTCTCTGCACGTTTGTCTGAAATACAGAATCAAGTGAAAGCAGCACTACCCAAACGAGCAGGAGGGAAGCTGCATGATCTAGAACCTGAAGACTGGATAGTGGTGAAACACTTCAGGAGGAAAGAAACTGGAAGGTGAATAGGTGGCTGGGACCATTTCAAGTGCTCCTCACAACACAGACAGCAGTTAGGATCGCAGAAAGAGCCACATGGATACACACCAGCCATTGCAAGCGTGTAGCTGAGCCTGAGGAGACATCAGACAGCACCGGAACCGACTACGTGTAAGTAGTGATTAGAAGCCTCATACGAATACGGGTCTGTCCCAGCTCACACTTATAGCAAACACCCTGATAAGACTATTCGTAAGGGCAGGGGCGTTGCGTAGACCTCACCCTATCATGGCTTTAACGAATGTGACGTGTAAACATGGGCTGTGAATGGAGCACACCAGAGCAAGTGACGAAAGCACCACAAAGCTGTGTTTCGGGTAGGTGGTGTCAGAGGAAAGGCCTGGTGTTTCCTAAACATTTTCTGATGGAAAGCTATCCTGGCTCTTTTTTAAAAAAATGTTGCTGTAGTTGTCATTGTTGTCATAAAATGAAAAAAAGGGAAAATGTAATCGAAAATTATCCATTTACCGAGAAATTAATTATCAATTTACTGTGAAATTTGAAAGAGAATGCTTTTTCTTTAAATCAATGCTGTACTGAGCTTTGCAAACGATGCTTTGATGAAGGTTTGCAGTCAGCTTATCTCTGTTTGAATTCTATAAACATTCAACTCGACATTGCGATAGCCGAACTCTCTGAGAACTGACGCACTGTTATATCTAGGACCAGGGGATGAAAGGGTAATAACTTGAATTTCCCCAGTCTTTGCCCTTGAGAATGTGATAAGGAACGCTATAAGTTAGGAGTCTGTATAATGTTTCAGTACTCCTTGCATTGAGGCATCTGACTTAGTGTAATAATTCAAAATCCTGCAGGATTTTTAATAAAGACCCTTTCCTTGCTGTTGCTAATAATTGCGTCAAAGCGATTTAATTTCCATGACACAGGAATGGCCTCAGAAATGAAAAGCGTAACGTATGAAGTCTCTGGGATGAAACTCGCTGAAGTTGCGAAGGATGAGGGGGTTCTAATTGAATCATACAAAATATTAAATGCCTGGTCAGAGTGTATGTCAGAAAGATGCTTCCATTATTAGGAGGGAAAGGACCCAATGACATAGTCTTAAATTTAAGGGAAGGTATTTCATACCAGAGATAAGGAGAAACGCCTTCAGCCAGAGAGTGATGTATCTATGGTAAGGCTGGAAGTTTCCTTTCTTAAAGGACATTAGTGAACCACGAGTTTTATCTGACAATCGATTCATGATCACTATCAGTCTCTTAATTCCACATTTGATTTCAAGCTCCACCATCTTCCATGGCAGATTTCAAATCCAGGTCATCAGAACATTATCTGGGTCTCTCGCTTAACAGTTCAGTGATAACACCACCAACTCTGTGTCTTGCCTAGTCCTCCAGAGTGTGACTAACCTGTGTAATATGATTTGCGCGAGACTTTTCCCTCATGCTCTTATTGATTTCCTTGTCAAATCATGGATGACTTTTGTCCATTACGCAATTCCTCTTCCTCTCACCAATATACTTTAATTGAGAGGTTATTCAATGCCTCCTTCGGTCTTTGCCTTTTTCTTATCTGTCCTGCCCTACATTTTTTGTCCTGGCCAGTCCACCCAAGCCAACTCCTTCCTTCGCCCAATATGATTATCATTGCTCAAAACTAAAACCATCATATGTGACTCTGTCTTCATTCATTCAATCTGAGGTTGAAACTACAGCATGTTGCAGTTACTGCTTACAAGAGGATCCTTAACTGCAAGATTTGTTATCAATCCTTCCTTGTCACATAAAATCAAATCTGAAGTAACCCGTTCTCTGGTTGAATTCATGACATGTTGCTCTCAAAAACAATCTTCATATAGTCTATGAATTGTTCTTCGAGGATACATTTGCCAAGTTGATTAATTGAGTCAATATGCATGTTCATCCCACTGTTGTGCCCTTGTCACCAGCTCTCATTATTTCCACCTCAGAAATACTTCGGGGGGACAGGAGCAGAACATTATTCTTCCAAGAGGTTTCTTCTCTTGCTTTTTATTTACACCTCGACTGATTGACATGTCGTTCCTTCGCGCCAATATCATTTCCCAATGCAGCCTTGATATGATCCTTAACCAATACATCAATTCCACCTCCTGCTCCTTCTTGTCTAACTTTCTGGAAAAGTGAGTGCCCTCGGACACGTCACTGCCCAGTCCTGATCTCACTGTAACCATGTTTCTGTAGTCCGCACCAAGTCATACAAATTTGTCTCTGTATCTATTGTCAGCTCATCGATATTTTTTCCAAATACTGCGTTTTTTTAGGTACAAAGTTTTTAAATATTTTTTATTGGTTTGTCTTTCCCTTCTAATACTTTTTTGTACACTAGCTTTCTGATCTCACACGCCTCACTACCTCACATCCCCCACACTGTCCAACATTATTTGTTAATCCCTGATCATTTTGCGCCTCATCTCTATCATTTATTCCAATCACCAACTCACATTTTGAATTGACATGATCCATCCTTCATCGTGGTCATGAGACTGGCCATGCCTGATGTCCTATTCACCTCTACCTTCTGCTCAGTTTCTAACCGACTGCTTTGGTTGCCAACCTCCTGGTTTATTAGTTTAAATCCATCCAATTTCCACTAGCAAACCTCCCTACAAGGATGTTGGTGCAACTCCAGTTAAGATGCAACCAGTCCATTTTTGAAAGCTCTCACCTGTCCTGGAACAGATCCCAATGATCCAAAAATTGAATCCCTCACCCCGTACGAGCTCTTTAACCACATGTTAAACTGTACCAGATTCCTAATCATTACCTCTTTTCCACGTGATACTGGGAGTAATTCTGACATTACAGCGGATTGTTCTCTCTCACACACACACACATACGCACATACATACAAACAGTCTTATGCGCAGACACACACACACACAAACAAACACACAGAAACAAACACACACCGCATTACTTTGTAGGAGAATACCAGTAATCATATAAATAATCAGAATGACAACTGGAATGAACGATTTTGTTAAAGGTAGGGTGCGAACAATTAGGGTTACTCTTCATTTAGCTGAACGGACAAAGTTGTGATCTTATTGCAGTGCTCAAAATTATGGAAAAAATTACAGATTAAAATACGAATGCTCTGTTTCTGTTCGTTGGCATTGCGGCGTCTCGCAGTCCTAGTTTCAAGATTGTCAGCACAAGGTCTAGAAGTGAGATAAGGAAAAACTTCTTCATTGAGAGAGTATAAGGATTTAGAATGCTCTGCCTGGGAGAGTTGTGAATGAAGATTCAAAAGAGAACTGGATATATATTTGTAAGTTACGAATGTAAAGGGTTACAGAGACCGGGTGGCAAATGGAGGAGTTTGGGAGACATTTCCGGAGCTGATGCATACACAGTGCCCCAGTAGCCTCCTTCTGTCCATTAAAGTTCTGTACTCTATCATATACAGATGCAAGTCAACATCAGTATCTGATTATTTCGAGTTGTAAATGCTGGCAAATATTTGATTATATTTGCTGCAGCATAACAATTTAAAATGCAAGAATTTCAAGGTCAGCTTGATGATGAAGACTAATTAGTACTCAGCACATGAATATTTTAAATCTTGTATTCCAATTATTAAAACAAATAATTCTTTGCTTTGGCACAAAACACTGTAAAAATTTGACTTTTTCACTCAAACGGAAATACATTCATCGTTTTTATTCACTAACTAAATTTTGCATTAAATGCCATTCATTCTTTTAAAAATGCAAGATTTCAAATTATTGTTCTCTGCAATGTAATATCACATTTACGTTAACAATTACAGTGCATGTTGAATTATTGTCATTTCTCAATTGTTGGTAAATAGCTGAAGCTCATACATTCAAGTGAGAAATTAAACTGATTGCTACTTAAATATATAAGATCGCTTTTTCGATATTATTGTTCAACAATCATTTTCTCAATCTAAATCTATAATCGGTCAGACACCAACCACTTTCTAAATGTTGGTGCGATAATGTATTTGTTTGAATACCGCCAATGAATGTGTAATTGTGATCACGTCTATAGTCAGAAAGCATATTCTTTGTTCGATATAGAATAAAATGTACTTTATTTATATTTTAATCATAAAATGTTGACAGGAGTTTGTATTTTAGTTCCATAAATATAACATCAAGCAAATTGCTTTAAGAGAAGATGCAATTATTGTTCGGTTGAAAAATCATACTTCACATCTCATTTTTGCGCAATTCATGAAACATGGCAAATATCTGATTATTTTTCAGATCACTAAACACATCACCTTGCAATCATAACCTTCATTGAAAATAGATTTAGAAGGATCTGAATTCAGGCAGAGTGTTACTGAAATCATAGCTGCCTGTTGCACTTAGTGAGATACTGGCCTACACCTAAATGTATCCATAGCATTACAACGTGGTTCTGGGCAGTCAGTCAAGTAATAGTTCACGCAAATCATTTGGAATCCATGTTGGGCCATGTGGAAACTAGCCAACAGGCTATCACTGGTCTCTATGTAAGTACAAGTGCTGGCCAAATTAGACATCAATGACTGACTAGCAGCCATGCTTTACAAATTCATTTTCAGTCAGACCCTGGCCCAGAGAGCAGATGTGTGGGGATGGAGTGTTAGAAGCACACCACACAAATTACTTACGGGGTTGACATCTGGCCTACCTTCCAGACTCCATACATCTGCAACCTGGGCAGGCACTGAGTGGAGATGTTAACAAGGTGAAAGAGAAGACAGCAGATGCTGGAGGTTAGAGACGTGAGGATAGAGCTGGAAAAGTACAGCAGCTCAGGCAGCATCCAAGGAATAGGAAAGTCAAATTTTCTGGCAGAAACCCTTCATCAGCAATAAGACAGGGAGCCATGAGGGTGGGGAGATAAATGGGAGGGGGTGGGGCTCGGTAAAGGTAACTGAGAGTGCGATAGTTGGATGGAGATGTGGGTAATGGTGAGACATCGGAGGGGATGGTGGAGTGGATAGGTGGGAAGGAAGATGAACAGGTGGGCACAGTGGCTCAGTGGTTAGCAGTACTGCCTCACAGTGCCAGGGACTAGTTTAGATTCCAGCCTCAGGTGACTCTCCATGTGGAGTTTACACGTTCTTGCCTGGGTTTCCTCCGGGTGTTCTGGTTTTCTCTCACGTTCCAAAGATTTGCAAGCCAGGTGAATTGGCCATGCTAAATCGCCCATAGTTAAAGGTGCATTAGTCAGAGGGAAATGGGTTACTCTTTGAAGGTTTGGTATGGACTTGTTGGGCCAAAGGGCCTGCTTCCACTCTGTAGGGAATCTAAAAGAAGTGCCCTTTCCCACTTTGAATAAAAATATGGGACAGATCGTGAGGGCAGTGCTAAGCTGGAATTTTGAACTGTGATAAAGTGGGAGGAGGGGAAATGAGGAAACTGGTGAAATCCACATTGATACCATGTGTTTGGAGGGTCCCGAGATTGAAGATGTGGTGGTAAGTGAGTGGTGATGGATGAGGCCCTGGACCTGCATGTCCTCAGCAGAGTGGGAGGGGAGTTGAAGCGACAGGGCAGTGGAACTGGTTGATGCGGGTGTCCCTGAGATGTTCTCTGCAGTGCTCTGCGAGTTGATGTCCTATCTCACCAACATATAGAATATCACATTGGGAGCAACGGATACAGTAGTTGACATGTGTGGAACTGCAGGTGAAACCGTAATGGATCGGGAAGGATCTTTGAGGCCTTGGCGGGGGGAGGTGTGGGTACAGGTCTTGCAATTCCTGCGGGGGCAGGGGAAGGTGCCTGGAGAGGAGGGTGAATTGTTGGGAACCTGACGAACACTACCTACTTTGTATCCTGTATTCTGCATTCAAAATCGATCGTCCAGAATGAATCGCTTCACACTTTTCCAGATTGAAATCCAATTGTCACTTATCAGCCCAGTTCTTCATCATGTCAATATCCCAGTGCAAACTATAACAGCCCCCACACTATCCACAATTCCACCAACCCTTTTTTTACATCGACAAATGTAATAACCCACCCTTACACTCCCTCATCCAAATCATTTATAAAAAAAACACAAACAACAGAGTTCCCAGAACGGGACCCTACTTTTCACCAAGCTCCAGAGTGAATAGATTAGATTACTTACAGTGAGGAAACAGGCCCTTTGGCCCAACAAGCCCACACCGACGCAGACCCATTCCCCTACATTTACCCCTTCACCTAACACTACAGACAATTTAGCATGGCCAATTCATTTAACCTGCATATTTTTGGACTGTGGGAGGAAACCGGAGCACCTAGAGGAAACCCACTTAGACACGGGGAGAACGTGCAAACTCCATACAGTCAGTCGCCTGAGGCGGAGAATTGAACCCGTCTCTCTGGCGCTGTGAGGCAGCAGTACTAACCACCGGGCCACCATGCCGCCCACTTCCCATACTTCACATTTCCCACCGCCTTATGTCTCTCTGTGCCAGCCAATTCTATATCCAGACCGATAGGTTTACCAGTATCCTATGACTACTTACTTTCTGAATGAACCTACCATGGGGAACGTGATCAAATGCCTTGTTAAAATCCATGCACACCGCATCCACTGCTCTACCTTCTTCAATGTGTTGAATCCCATCCTCAAAGAATTCAATAAGGTTTCTGAGGCATGACTTGCCCCTCACAAAGCCATGCTGACTATTTCTATACAAACTATGATTTTCCAAGTAATCATAAAGTCTGTCTCTCGGAATACTCTCCACGACTTTGCGAAATACTGATGCAAGACTGACTGGACTATAATTCCCAGGATTATTCCTATTCCCTTTCCTGAACAAGGGAATAACATTTGCCACCCTCAATCATCTGGCACTGCTCCAATGGAGAGTGAAGACGCAAAGATCATCGCTAAAGGGACAGAAATCTCTTTCCTTTCATCCTGTAGCAATCTCAGGTGTTTCCCCTCTGGCACAGGGGATTTATTTCTCCTCATGTTTGTACTTCAATCAGTCTGTACTTCATCTCAAATTGTCTACGCCCTGTCCAACCAATTGATTTACTGCTTTCGTTTTCAGGGTCATATACCGTGCTGCTTCAATGAGCATGTATGTTTCGCAATATCCTGTGAACCATGGAATGAAAAATATGGGAAGGCACAAATACGCTCGTGATGAAGGGGTGAAGCCCAAATCTTTGATTCTCCTGCTCCTCAGATGTTGCCTAACGGGTTGTTTGTTTTCAGTGCCACACGTTTCGACTCTGATCTCCAGCATCTGCCGTCTTCATTTTCCCAATTACTGACGGCTATCCCACTTGCACACTGAGCAGGGAATTAATCAGCAGAAACTCATTGTATGTGGAACAAACTGCTCATTTCTGGAAAATTGCATTTGATTAATGAATTTATTAAAAACTAAATTGCATTTCAACAAATACTAATGCAGTCCTAGAGTTACAGTTTTCTTTCATGAATTGGGCAGCTTGATACCGAACACTAATTGATTTAAGAACTCCGAGGTGCAGAGGATTCCAGGTGCTATATTCCAGGGTGGATGTGCTTTACCTTAATGCTGGAAATATTATCGGACAGACAGATGTGATCAGGGAACAAGGTGACATGTGGAAATGTGACATTTTGCCATTACAGATATATGTTTGCGGGGGACAGAGCTGACAACTCAATATGCCGTGGTACACGATCTATAGGCAGGACAGGAGAGGGGTAAAAGAGGAGGTGGTGTTGCATTATTAGTTATGGGGTCAGTTACTACAGGAAGAAGGGACAATATCTTGGAATGATCTTCTAATGAGGCTTTGTGGATAGAGCTCAGGCCCAAAACTATTGCAGAGGCACTGCTGGGGATATATTATAGACCCCGAGATAAAAGAAAGTACAGGAACAGATATATAACCAATTTAATGAGGTGTGTAAAAACAGTAATAGGATTGTTACATAAAGGCATTTAATTTGCAAACATACATTCGGGCAGTGATAACTTTTCAAGGGGCGATAGATGCCTTGAATTTTATTCCAGAGAGCTTCTTATATCAACATGTAGCAGATACAACAATGGGCGGGTCAATGCTGGGCCTCACTGTGGGGAACAAAGCCAGTCAGGATATCGCAGGCAGGATTGGGAGGGCGTTATACGGCCAGTGACCGTGACATCATACATTTTAAGTTTGTTAAGGAAAAGATTAAAAAAAACACCATCTGGAAAATAAAAGGTGAATGGATTGGGGAGACCGAATTTATGAAAAAAATAATGACAGGATCTGGCCAAAGTGCAGTGGCTTCTGGGTGAACAGTAGCAGAACAGTGTCAAGGAGTGTGTAAGGCTCAACTAGCACATTCCAAGGTCCAGGACTACGTGTTGAGGGATGCGCTGAAGCTTGGGGCAGCTGCCACCAAGGCGTGGTGGGGAAAGACCACTGTGTCACGTCTGCCTGCCTAAAGAAGGACAGGGGGCCCATGCAGTCATTTGGGCTCTGCTGACGCCTCAGCTAAAAATGCAATCGTACCGAACTGTAAATAGGAATGATTACTCTGTTTTCGGTATGCAAACAAATGGAATGTTAACATATGTATGGCATGTCCAGTTGTATAGATCATCAAAGTATTTTATGAATAAAGTATATTTTTGAAATAAAAAAGTGTGTAAGGCACAAACATTACATCACTGTTGTGTCTCCTTACTTTATTGACTAAAAGTAAATGTGGAGGAGTAGAGAAAATGCAGTTGATAGGAGAGTAAGTAGTCTTTCCTTGGATTGAGAGGCTTCAGATAGCAGCAGCTCAGCAAAAAGTACAGGCAAGCTCAAATAAAGTCCTTTTAATTTAGTATTACAGCAGTCGAGATGACAGTTAGTCCAGTTGCACGTTCCTTCTGTGGGATGTTGGAGCTCCGGGAGATTTCCACTGTCCCTGTGTGGAAAGTGCACCCGGATATAGCTCCTGGGAGACTATGTTTGGGAGTTGGAGCTGGATACACTCAGGATCATCGGAGATGCTATGAACTTCATAGATACGTGCTTTGTTGTGGTGGTCACGCCCAAGACCCGCCCCTAGCTATGTTTCTGTAATGACTGTAATAGCCCAATCCCACATGAAGATGCATTCCCTGAGTTCATCAGCCTTACCTGTTAGCCCTGTTGCGTTTAAATAAACACAATTTAATCCAACAGCCAGTCCTTGCTCCCTGTCGTGTTCCAGGCAGAGAGTAGGTTTGGAATGGGAAAGGGGTTATGCACAGAGTGCAACAATCATCTGTGGCCATTCCTCTCGAAAACAAGTAAACCATTTTAGATATTGTTGGGGGGAAAGACCGTTCAAGGGAATGCAGCAGTAGCCAGGTTGGAAGCAATACCACTGACTCTGGGGCACAGCGGGAAAGGGTAAATATAAACATGGTCTTAGCGATAGCAGAGTCGATTGTTGGAGGAACGGATTGGAGATTCTGGGGCCTCGAACGGGAATCCAGCAAGGTGTATTACCTCACAGGTGTCAGGGTCCAGGAAGTCTCCGAGTGGCTGCAGAACATTGTCAAGGGGGAGGGTGAGCAGCCAGAAGTCATTGTGCACATTGGTATAAATGATACAGGTAGAAATAGGGATAAGGTCTTACAGAAAGATTACATAGAGCTGGAAGAAAAGTTCAAAATCAAGACTTCGAAGTGTTAATCTCCTGATTACTCCTGTTTCATGAGCTCATGAAGGAGGATATGGCAGATACATGCATAACTAAAGAATTGGTGCAGGGGGTAGGGACTCAGATATTTAGATCACTGTAGTCTTTTCTGTGACAGAGTTGATCTTTTCAGGAGGGACAGGTGGTACATACACTGGAGGGCAGACCAATATCTTGGCGACCAGGTTTGCTGGTGTTCCAAGGGAGGGTTTAATCGAGATTGGCACGGTGTGGGATCCTCAAGAGCAGGAAAGCAAGTGTGAGGCTGGAAGGAAATACAGTAATCAGAAACAGTAAAGTGAAGATACGGGTCAAGCAGGAATACGATCGGGAGCAAGGAATGCCTGCTGGATTTATTTCAATGCAAGAGGGCTGACAGATAAGACCAATCAACTCAGGGCATGGATAGGTACGCGGGAATGGGATATTTTAGCCATTACAGGAACATGGCTAAGGGAAGGACAGGACTGGCAGCTTAATGTACCAGGGTTTAGCTGCATTAGGCAGGACAGCGACCGTGAAAGGAGGGGACGGGGAGTTGCATTTCCGATAAAGAGAAGTATCACAGCAGTAATGAGAGATGAAATAACTGAAGGATCAAACAGCGAGGATTTGTGGATGGAGCTAATAAATAGGAGGGGGAATGATGATGATATAGGGGTTGTACTTTAGGCCCTCAAGTAGTCAACAGGAATTAGAGTAACAAATATACTTGCAGAGAGGTGGGGCATGCAGGAGCAAAAGGATTGTCATAATTGGGGATTTTAATTTTTAGAACATAAACTGGGACTACCAGAGCGTTAAGTGATTTGGTAGGGTCGAATCCATTAATTGTGCCAGGAAAATTTCCTCAAGCAGTATATAGAGGGGCCTACCCTCGTGAAGGTGCAAAATTCGACCTACTCGTAGGAAATATGATAGAACAGGTGATGGAGGTGACAGTGGGGGAGCACTTTGGAACCAATGATAATAGTTCTATTCGTTTTCACGTAGTTATGGAGAGCGACAAAACTGGTCCACAGCTTCACGTTCTAAATTGGGTAAGACGAATTTAGATGGAATTACATAGGAGTTTGTAGGGGTTTGTGGGAATAGTTTGCCAGCAAAGGGACCGCTGGCAGGCGGGAGGCCTTTGAACGTGAGATACTGGAGATCAAGATCTATTTGTTACTGTGGGAGTGAAAGGAAAGTTGGCAGGAATGGGGAATCCTGGATGGCAAGAGATATTTCGGTTTTGATCGGAAAAAAAGGCAGCTCAGTTACAGGCAGCTGGGATCAAGTGAATCCCTGAAAGTATATAAGGGATACAGATGTTTACTGAAGAAGGAAATCAGTAGGGCATAAAGGGGGCATGAAAGAGCCTTGGCTGAGAAGATTAGGATGAATCCAGACAGGTACTTTAAGTATATTATAGGAAAAACAATAGATAGTAAGAAAATAGGCCTCCTCAAAGACCAAAGTGGACATGTATTTGCAGAATCATAAGAGATGGGCGAGGTCCTCAACGAATATTTCTCCTCTGTGTTTAACATGGAGAAAGACATGAATACTTAGGAACTTGGCAAAGTTGGTGGTGATTTCTTCGGGACTGTCCATATCACAGTAGGAGGAGGAATTGGACGTACTAGAATACTTGAGTTTGGATAAATCTCACGTTCCTTACCAGATATATCCAAGAACACTGTCAGGGGCTAGAGAAGAAATTATGGGGGACCTGGCTGTTAAGTATGATCATCATTAACCATAGTTGAGATCCAGGAAGACTGGAGTTTAGCAACTATTGGGCCCTTATTTAAGAAGGACTAGAAAAAAAAATGCCTTGTAGCTGTGGACCAGTCAGTTCAACATCTGTAGTAGGTACGTTACTTGAGAAAATTCTGAAGGATAACATGCACATTAATTTGGAAAGACAGGGTTTGATTAGGAATATTGAGAATTGCTTTGTGCGTGGGAGATCATGCTTGACAAATTTCTTAAAGTTATTTGATGACATGACCAAGAAGGTTGACTAAGTCGGGGCGGTAGACGTCAAAAAGTGTGGCGCTTGAAAAGCACAGCAGTTCAGGCAGGAACAGGAGAATCGATGTTTCAGGCATAAGCCCTTCAACACGAATGACCAAAACATCGATTCTTCTGTTCCTCGGATGTTGCTTGATCTGCCATGCTTTTGCAGTGCCATACTTGTCAACTCTGATCTCCAGAATTTGTAGTGTTCACTCTTCTCGGGAGGTAGATTTAGTCTATATGGATTTCAGTTACACCAGGACAAAAAAAGGCTTTTCAGCTCCAGGAGTCTGACATACAGTTACAGGAGGCCAATCAACCCCTCGAGCTTATAACACTGGACCCAGAGTAGATGATGCAGCATCAGTATTCAGTTATGCAGCAACAGGATCAGTTTATTCAGCGACTTCAGGTCAGTAACACAGGAAATGGAACAGGTCACAAACTGACTGTTCTCTGGGGTACTATTTAGCTCCTCAAGCCTGCCCTTCCCTTCAGTACGGTCAGGGACGATCTGTTGTAGGCTGAAATTTCTCTTTCATGCAAATTTGTTGTGGCCCTCAACTCTCTCTAAATCCATTGACACCTTCCTCTACCCCTCCCAAACATTTCAGTGATGCAGCTATCTGGGATAGAGAGGCCCCAACAGTCACTATCCTCTCAGAGAAGGAAACATTCCCCACACATATACCTTGGCCTATTGACATGAACAAAAGATATGAACACAGCGTCAGAGTGACTGGCCCTGCCAAGATTCGCATTTAATGGGAATCAGTAGTAATCTCTCCACTGGTTGGATCATTCAGAACACAATGTGGCTGCTGGACATAAATCCTCTCAGTCCCTGGATATGGCTGATCCATAGGGATATACCTCGGCATTAACATTTTCAGCTGATTCATCAATGTCTTACCCTCCGTCATTCGATCAGAAGTGAAGATGTTCAGTGAAGATCATACGAAGCATCAAAACCTGGACAATATTTAAGCTCATGCTGTTAACGTGCAGGTGACATTCGTGTGATAGCATTGCTAGACACTGCACATTTCCACAGAATATAAAGAGGAGCTTATTCAGCATCTCAAGCTGGTTTCACTGGAATGTGAGAAAGCCATTCAGCCCATCGAAACTATTCGATAAGACGAGGCACAGCCCGTTCACTCTCTGTTGCGCCTTACACAAGAAGAGATTTTAAAATATTACCTGGACAATGGATCACATGATTTAGCTCTCTGCGTCTCTTTGCAACAGAAATGAAAATTCTGTCCATTGTGCCTACAAACAGCCAGTCTCTGGAACATCCTTCATGTTCCATGAGCATTCCCACTACTATAAACCCATTAGTTTCTACAAACATTCCCATTTGTGGAAAGTTCTCCTTGTCCTATGAAGCTCTATAGTGACTCTCAGTTTTCACATAATTCCCCTCTGCTCTATTATCTCCCTCTGAACCTCCAGCATTTCTCCAGATTCCCAATCCGATTCTCAACCTGACACTGATTCTGTTGTTCTTCTCCACCATCCAGAGAGGGTTGGGTTTGTTTCTCCTGCCATTCCTATTTGAGGGACAATTCCTCAACTGGACCCAAGCAATCTCCTCTTTGAAGGGAGCCCATGGTTCAGTTTATCTTTTTCTGACCAAATTGGTGTTCCAGTCAAACATAGGGATAACCCTAGTAACTATAGGCCGTTGAGTCTCACTTCTGTTGAGGGCAAAATCTTTGAGAGAATTGTAAGGGATAGGATTTATGAACATCTGGATAGGAATAATGAGATCAAAGATAGTCAGCATGGTTTTGTGAAGGGCAGGTCGTGCCTCACAAACCTTATTGAATTCTTTGAGAAGGTGACTAAGGAGGTGGACGAGGGGAAAGCGGTAGATGTGGTGTATATGGATTTTAGTAAGGCGTTTGATAAGGTTCCCCATGGTAGACTACTGCAAAAAATACGGAGGTATGGCATTGAGGGTGAGTTGGAGGTCTGGATTAGGAGTTGGCTGGCTGGAAGAAGACAGAAGGTAGTAGTTGATGGCAAAGGTTCATCCTGGAGTGCCGTCACTAGCGGTGTTCAGCAAGGATCTGTTTTGGGACCATTGCTGTTTGTCACTTTTATAAATGACCTGGAGGAGGGGCTAGAAGGTTGGGTGAGCAAGTTTGCGGACGATACGAAAGTCGG
>NW_025214918.1:32802-38631 GCF_004010195.1 Chiloscyllium plagiosum
TATGAGGAAAGGTTGAGGCACTTGGGGTTGTTTTCATTGGAGAAAAGAAGGTTTAGGGGTGACTTGATAGAGGTGTACAAGATGATTAGGGGTTTAGATAGGGTCGACAGTGAGAATCTTTTTCCACGTATGGAGTCAGCTATTACAAGGGGGCATAGCTTTAAATTAAGGGGGGTAGGTATCGGACAGATGTTAGGGGTAGGTTCTTTACTCAGCGAGTCGTGAATTCATGGAATGTCCTTTCAGTAGCAGTGGTGGACTCTCCCTCATTATGGGCATTTAAGCGGGCATTGGATAGGCATATGGAGGATAGTGGGCTAGTGTAGGTTAGGTGGGCTTGGATCGGCGCAACATCGAGGGCCGAAGGGCCTGTACTGCGCTGTATTCTTCTATGTTCTATGTTCTATGTATGTCTCCAGCTTCATTCTTGCCCCATTGAAGGCTGCTCTCAGTCAACTAATGTTTCTCACTCTCAATTACTGTATATCATTCTCTTCCATCCTCCTGAACTTTACAATAAAATGATCTCTGTGACCCAAAATCATCCCCTACTGACACTGGATCCACTTGCCCCACGTTTTGCCAAGGACCTGGTCCAACACTACATGCTCTCTTGGGCTGGACACATACACCTGCAGTCAGCACTCCTCCATATAATCCAGGAATACTCGATCGTCGTGACGTTGCACCGCCAATAACGCAGTCAATGTCTGGATAAATTAGGTTTCTCAATATAACTAATATAGGATTGTCATCGCTCGAAAATGCGGCTCCATATTTATTCTCTCCATAATTTATTTGGTTGCTGGCCGACAGACTGTACCTCACAGTGTAATTGTACACTTTTTGTCTGTAGCTCCAGCCAAATTCATTCTGTCCTTGGACGGATCCTCTTTCTCTTGGTCTCCTTCACTAACGCTAATCTAAACCAATACTTCTACTTTCATCCTTTCCCTTCCCTTCTATCATTTTGGAATCCTTTATACTCAGCAATATTTAACACCCAGTTCTGCCATTCCTTGAGCCAGCTCTCGGTGATCAGTACATCAGAATTCCACACACCAATCTGCATCTGGAATTCCCCACACTCCGAGTATTCATGGCCATGCAGAGTACTTCAGATTAAGGCTTCCTTTCTTACTCCATCTTCCACTGTTAAACTTGTTGTTGTATATTAATTGCAATTGCAGCTCCCATTATTTTGAGAATCCTGGTAGTCTCCTCTACTATTACGTTTTGTATCCTAAGCACACAGCAAGTGATTTTCAACCCCTCAAAAACACCCCGTAAGGAATTCAGTCGCAGCTCTGTCACGTTAGCCCATCCAGCTTGTACAGTTGCTGCCTTCCACAGAACCAGTCCCAATGTCCCAACAAACTGAAGTCCTTCCTGCTGCACCATCGTGCCAGTCACATTCTCATCTACCTAAAAAACAGAGTTCTGTTCTCACTTGTACACGGTGCTAGGAGTCGTTCAGGGATTGCTACATTTGAGGTCCTGCTTGCTAACCATCCACCTAGCTCCCTAAATTCTGATTCCCAGACCACTTCACCCTTTCTACCTAGGTCATTCCTACCAACATGGACATGACCTTTTACTGCTCACTGTCCCCCAGACAAATATCCTGCAGACACAGTGAAATTCTAAACCCCACTATCCTGGAAGTACAGAAACACTGACACCTTCTTCACTTTCCTGACTCCCATGTGACTATTGCTCCTCCTTCCTTCTCTCTCCCCTTCTGTACAGTCAGGCTGCTGGTGGGGCCACAGACATGGCTCTGAATGCACTCCCCTGAGTAGCCAGCAGCTTCGTCAGCTTCCAAATTGGGAAACTTAGTTGAGATGGAGACATCTCGCTATTCCTGGATTCCCTGACTGTTTCTTTTCGATTGTGTAGTCCCCCATTCCCTTCCTTATTCCAGGCCGTCATTTCTGCAGGGTGATCCTCTCTCTGTATCTGCTATGCACCTACCTCTAATCATCACAGATATCCCACAGAAACTCCAGTTGCTGTCTGAGCTCCAAGACCCAGTGTTCATCTGGAACACCAGAGGGCCTGCGAATTCTCAATGTCATATAACATATTTGCAAGTTACCTCGTCTTACTTAATTATTTACTGAGTATAACATTAACATCAGGGAAATAATGTTAGGGAGATTACTTTATCATTTAGTCTCAGATATTCAATTATAACTCTTATTTCTGAGTTCACGCCTGCATTCAGAAGTTGAAAAAATAAACTTGCTGGCATATAGCAATTTACACACAGTCGTTAATAACAGTTTATTAACAGTTTTTCTGTGATGGATCTTGCACTTCTTTCAAACTCAGTGCAGACAGGTCCCAGCCACAGAAAGTTATCTCTGTGACTCCTAGGTACGTGTAATCTTCCAGCTTCCCATTCCACTCTGCTCCCTCACAGGGTAACAGTGTGTGTGACTCTCAGGGACGTGTTATCCTCCAGCTCCCACTGCACTCTGCTCCCCCACAGGGTAACTGTCTCTGTGACTCCCAGGGATGTGTAATCCTCCAGCTCCCACTCCACTCTGCTCCGACACATGGTCACCGTCTCCGTGACTCCCAGGAACGTGTAATCCTCCAGCTCCCGCTCAACTCTGCTCCCTCACAGGTTCACCGTCTCTTTGACTCCCAGATACGTGTAATCATCCAGCTCCCACTCCACTCTGCTCTCTCACATGGTCACTCCCTCTGTGACTCGGTGCTGATTTTGAGCCCCCTGCTCTGCTGCTTCTCCAAATCCAAGTCCCAATCAGCCGCAATCCTCGCTGCTCATTTATATTCTCCGACTCTGTGCTGCTCTCTCTCAGGTTCTCTCCCTTTGTTTATCCCAGGTAATAGTCGGCCTCAAGCCTCAGCTGAGTTTTATAACATCCCATTCCGCACTGCTCTCTTACAGGATCGCCCCTGTGCCTGGAAGACAGTGGAAAAGAAGAGGATAAGACAGAGCAGAGGGTGTTACAGTCTTTGAGCGAGCTGTATGGGATAGAACAGGTTATCTGGGGAGCTAGGCAGACCTGCAGCAACTAAAGCAGGTTACTGGAAGATACAGGGAAAGTTACAGACACTGAAGAAGACAAAAGAAATAGAGAGATTGTAGCTTGTTCATGAAGGAGCTATGTAGAGTCTAAAGGGCATTTTCTGAGCTACTTACAGAGATATGTAGACGTCAACAAATGCAAAATGACAGCCAGCAAGTGTTGTATGGTAGTGGAGACTGTTGGATGTTACAGAGTTAGAAGACTTGCAATAACTGGAGGGAATATAAACTTTTGGAGCACTGGTTGTGTACAAGGTCCCTCAGGACATGAGGAGGTACAGAGAATGGGAGCATTCCAAATAGTGGGATTGTGGGGGCTGGAAGACCTGAGATGGATAAGGAGGAAGGAAAGTACCAATTTAGCACACGCAAACATTGTAATTATAGAGATTTAAGGAAGGGAACCTGTGCTGTCATTGATTACATTTATAAGGAGAGTAACAGAAACTGAAGGTGTTGCACATTTAAAAAGGGAGAGATTTTAGATGATCAGAATTTAAACAAGAATAAATAAATTTTAGTGATCCCTAGCACTGATGGGAATGGAGGAGGTGAGATATTGTGAGGAGCTGTATGTGTTGTAAGTCGGGAAGGATGTCAGATATAAAAGGGAGAACTGCATTATCTGTATGCAGTTACAGACGTGAGGAGTACTGTAGCGCCTGCTGGAGGGGACACAGATAACAACAGTTCCAACGTTGCTGCAGAGGCTCAGGAAGGCATCTCACCATCACCTTCACAGGGACAACTCCAAATTAACAATAAATGCTGGCTCAGCCAACAAAGATCATGTTCATGAATGAATGAAGGAATAAAAAATCTACAAGTAGCACTGAGGTCACTCAGGAAGACTTTTTCAGCAGCCCTTCACAAACCCAGAACCACTATAGCCTGGAAGGACAGGAGTTCTAGGCGCACGGGAACTCCAGCATTTCCAAGGTGCCCTCCAAGCCACACTCCATTCTCCCAGCACTGTGTCTTTTCCTACACCCAAAGGACTGCAATGGGTCAGGAAGGCAGCTCACCATCACCTTCTCCAGGGAATTACAGATGGGAAGGTAATGGGGAAACTCTGCTGTTTACAGCCAGACAGAAAAATAAATCCAGCCAAGTGTGTGAAATGAAATTTCCGTTTCAGAACAACATGCTGAACAAGGATAGAGGATTTGTCTGATTGGCACAAGGCAGAGAGTGTGAAGAAAGGGGTCTTTTTCAAGATGGGAACGGGTGATGAGGGGAGCTCCGCAGGAGTCAATGTTGGGACTACACTCTCCACGTTATTCATGCAGAGTCTGAACAAAGGATGTGAAGGGGTATGAGAAATGGGTTTCCAAGAAAGATCTCAGGGATGAAATTCGTGTTATATGAGGAGCAGGTGAAGTCTCTGGGTCTGTACTTGATGAAGTTTCAGAGGCAGCGGCAGAATCTCATTCAAACTTACAGCATACTGAGGGGCCTGGATGGAGTGTACGGGGGCAAGATGTTTCCACGAGCAGGAGAGACTAGGGGCCAAGGGCACAGCTTCAGAGTGAAGGGACGACCCTTTAGAATAGATATGTGGAAGAATTTATTCAACCAGAGGGTGATGGATCTGTGGAACTCACTGCCTCATGGGGGATGTGGAGGTGAGTAATTCACTGCATTTAACTCAGAGATAGCTAGGTTCTTGGTGAGTAAGGAGATCAAGGGTTACAGGGAGTAGGCAAGAGAATGGGGTTGAGAAACAATTCAGCCAGAATCGAATGGTGTCGCAGACTCGATGGACTGAATGGCCTAATTCCACCCTATATATGATGGTCTTATGGAAGGTCCTCATTCCTTTGGTTTCTAAGTGTGCAGTTATCATTTCTGGCTTATCGTTTACCATACATTCCAGAACTTTCCTGATTATTAATGTCACCTCTTGGCTTCAGAATGACTGCAGAAAGCTACACCACAGAGTAACTTGGGAATCCTTGTGCATAAACTTCATAAAGGTTAAAAATCACACAACACCAGGTTATAGTCCAACAGGTTTAATTGGAAGCACACTAGCTTTCGGAACGAATCTCCTTCATCAGGTGATAGTGGAGGGCTCGATCGTAACACAGAATTTATAGCAAAACTTTACAGTGTGATGTAACTGAAATTATACATTGAAAAATTGATAGTCTGTTAAGCTTTTCATCTGTTAGTATACAGTGATAGTTTCACTTCTTTCATGTGTAAATCACAAAACCTGTTTTTAGAGTTGCATTCTCGAGTTAGCTGTTAACAATGGTGATAGCTAGACAATATGTTGAAGGTGTTAGACCCCTGTGTTCTCTGTTTATGACCTGATGTTTAGATCGATTCTAACCTAAAAAGTGAGATAACAGAGTTTTACATAGATTCATGCAGTTTTTGAGCTCAGAGTTCTACATAAATGTATGCAGTTTTTAAGCAAAGTGCAATGTAACTCTGCAAGTACAAATTCACCCCACAAAATATATGTGTGCATGTGCGTCTTTGTCTGTCTGTGTGTGTCTGTCTGGAGTGCGGGTTGTGAGTGTGAGAAAGTGTGTGTGTGTGTAGTGAATGCAGGGTGTCTTAAGTCTGTGAGAGGGTGCATGTGAGAGTGTGGGAGTGTGTGTGTCCATAAGGGTGTGTGTGGGTGTCTGTGTGCACGTCTGTGTGTACCTGTGTCCGTGTGTATGTGAGTGTGTGTGTGTAGGAATATCTGTGTGCGTGTGTAGTGCAATGGTGATCACCTGTAATGTGACATGAACCCAAGTTCCCAGTTGAGGCCC
>NW_025214918.1:38935-50956 GCF_004010195.1 Chiloscyllium plagiosum
TCTAGAGATTACACAGATAGGGGTGGCAGTTGGAGTTACAGGAGATACAGAAACTGGGAGGGTTGTGGGGACTGGATATTACACAGATAGGGGTGGTAGTTGGATCTGCAGGATTTTATAGAGAGAGGGAGGATTGGAGGGATTGAGATTACACAGATTGGGGTGGTAGTTAGAGCTGCAGGATTTTATAGAGAAAGGGAGGATTGGACTGACGGGAGATAATACAGGTATGGATGGTAGTTGGAGCTGCAGGACTTACAGAAATGGGGACGGTTGTAGGGACTGGAGAGTACACAGGTAGGGATGGTAGTTGGAGCTGCAGGAGTTTATAGAGATGTCAGGATTGTTGGTGCTTGGGACTACACTGACATGAGAGAAAGTGAGGGCTGCAGATGCTGGAGATCTGGGCTGAAAATGTGTTGCTGGAAAAGCGCAGCAGGTCAGGCAGCATCCAAGGAACAGGAGAATCGACGTTTCGGGCATAGGCCCTTCTTCAGGATTCCTCGGATGCTGCCTGGCCTGCTGTGTTTTTCCAGCACCACATTTTTCAAATCAGCAGTGGGTCAATAACCTTATATTGATTCGGATGATTGGAAGCTGTGGAGATAAAGAATTGCAGGAACTGAAGAATATCACAGAGATGGGGAGTAACATATGTGCTAGAGGTGTTAGAACATGAGCTGTATTCAATGGAGTCAGGGAAGATACGGGGCGATCTGAAGGGACTACACGTGATAAAAAGGATAGTAAGGCTTCTCAGTGTTGGATGGGGTCAGTTTACACAGACAGAGAGTGTTTTTTGGAATGGTGTTATTTAGAGATTGAGAGAGTTGTACAGAATTGAGGGACAAACAGACATACTTAAAGGTGCAGTGAAGGAAGACATCTGTTGTTGTCGGATGCTGAGGTTCTGGAAGTATATGGACCGGAAAGCTGGCCAGTCTGCCAGAACTCACAGAGACAGGAAAAGCAATAGAGCCTGGAGACACGAACACAGTTAGGATGCATTGCACACACTGGAGGAGGTTTCTGCTTTCGGGATGGTTATAGGGGAGGGTAACATTTACATAGATGGGGGTAAGAGCTGCAGAAGATCATGAAGATGATAAAATGGATGGACAGACTAGAGGAGCTTACATTGACATGATGTGTGATAGCGACAGGAGGATGTTAGAGAGATAGTGAGTCTTGTAGGAACTGGATTGAGAAAGTCACAAGCATTGAAGTGGGTTCTACAGATCGGGAGTGCTACAGGGACCTGAGAGACCTACGCAGATAGGGATGATTGTAAAATCTCCAGATTTTCAGAAGCTTTCAGGACTGGAAGAAGTTGCAAAGATAAGGAGAGATATTGGAGCTGTGGAAGTTCACAGAGACTCGAAGGGTTGGGGGTTTGGGACTGTTTATGGATAAAGGGATTATTTTTAGCGAGAGTAATGTGGAATACAGAGGGAGAGTTTAGATTAGATGCCCCACAGCATGGAAACAGGCACTTCGGCTGAACAAGTCCACACGAACCCTCCGAAGAATAACCTATCCAGAACCATCTCCCTCTGATTAATGCAACTAACTCTTTGAGAAACTTAGAATAGCCAATTCACCTGACCTGCACATCTTTGGACTGTGGGAGGAAGCCGGAGCACCCGGAGGAAACCCACGCAGACACGGGGAGAATATGCAAATTCCACAAAGTCACCCAACCTCAGGCGACTGATTGTGTGGAGTTTGCACGTTCTCCCCGTGTCTGCATGGGTTTCCTCCGGGTGGTCCGGTTTCCTCCCACAGTCCAAAGATGTGCAAGTCAGGTGAATTGGCCATGCTAAATTGCCCGAAGTGTTAGGTAAGGGGTACATGTAGGGGTATGGGTGGGTTGCGCTTCGGTGGGGCGGTGTGGACTTGTTGGGCCGAAGGGCCTGTTTTCACACTGTAAGTAACCTAATCTAATCTAGTAATCTAATCGAAACACTAGAATCGAACCTGGGCCTCTGGCGCTGTGTGGCACCATTGCTCACCACTGATCCACCGTGCTGCCCCATATTGCAGAATTACACAAAGAGTGTTTGAGGTGCTGGGAGGGCTGAATGGAGTGGAGGAGCAAACAGAGATGTGGAGTGCTGTTGCGGCTGGAAAAGGGTCTGGAGGTGTTTATCCAGATAAGAAGCTCGGTAGGGATGGGAGAAGTTTCCTGAGGTCGTGTGGTGCTATAGGATGCAGGAGTGTGACCGGGCCTGCAGAATATTACAGTCATATCATGTTGTCTTGGGGCTTGAGGAAGTTATACAGATGGGTATTTTGGTCCAGGCTGGAGGATTTTACAGAGACAGGGTGGACTGTAGTTATTGTACAAAACTACAGAATTAGGGATCATTGTACTGAGTGTAGGATAAGATTATTGAGATTGGACATGTTAACGAGACAGGAGCAACTTACAAATAGGGAGAGACGTCAACATTGGAGTATGTTTCAAATGGGAGGGGTGGAGGTTACAGAAATAGGAAATTTTCTGGGAATTACAAGCATTCAAGACGCTGCTGTAGATGAGGTGGGCCGAAAGGTATGTTTCCTTGCTGTATGACACTATCACACGACAAGCGACAGTGAGAGAGGGGTAGCAGAGAACAGAAAGATCCCAGGTTTTAATTACTAACCCCTTGAGGGAGGCCTGCTTTCCCATCTGTTTCCTAATGCTCACTAAGACATTACATGCCTGGATGAATTACTGTGAACTCCCGATGCTGTCTCAGGAAGGCTCAGTACAGTAGAGCTAAAAGTTATCCTCTCACAAAAGGGTGGGGATTGAGCCTGGGACCACCGTGCTCTGTGTTTACCCTTCAATACTGTATCTATGTCATGTTATCTGGACCGAAGTTCCATCCCTTAAATACACTCTGCTCTGGTCACTGTGAGTGATCTTACTTCGCTGCAGGATTTACTGAAGATTCAGATCTTACTCTCCATCACTCTGGCTGACCAACCGTCCTCAATGTGATGATAGACGAGACAGGAGTTGGGAATTCTATTGAGTCAGGAATATACTCAGTACCTACATGAGACAGAGAAATAGACAGAATGGTAAACCAGACTGATGCAGTGAGGGTTTATCATGGAGAATGATACTGAGTCCCACAGAGATCTGGAAAATCCCAGTCTCCATCCCGGGCCTGTGCTGCTGCGTCTCTCTGGAATGGAGAATTCTGTTGGCTCAGGATCCGGAGTAACTGCAAGAGCGAGAGGTGCTGACAGAGGCAGCAATTAGACCCACACAGTGAGGGATACCACTTGGAGGTACACTGAGTGATATCACCAGAGTGCAGGAAGGTATCAGGATCAAACCACAGTCAGGACGAAGGGTATTGATTCATGGTGCACTGGGATCAGTACTCAGGGATGAGGGAGGAATCAGTGGTCCAGGAAATGGCCCAGTGTTTCTCTCGCTAGAGTGTTCATCCAGAATTTAATGCCGGTGTCAGGGATAACCATCTGACTACTTAATATCCTTTAAAGAAGGAAATCTGTTATTGGCTGCCAGTCTGGCCTACGTATGAATCCTGACCTAGAGTAATGGGATTGGCTCTCAACTGCCCTCTGAAATGGTCTGGCAAGCTTAAGGGCAGCTGGAGGTCGGCATGAATGGCTGAACAGCCAGAGACAGCAACATTCCATGAGTGCATTAAAAACAACACTGCTGGGACCATTGTTCTGGTTAATCATGTAGGTAGGTTTATGCACAGGGCTTTAAACTGACAGAGAGGATGCAGGGAAAGGGTTCAGGTGAAAGGAGCTTTCCAAATCCAAAGAGCAAACGTGAAACCTCGGAACAGCATGGAGATGTGGCTGAAGACAAGCAGAAAGGAACAGGAAGGGACAGAGTTGAACTAAAAATATACATCACTGAATAGGATTGTGATAGGAAATTGTAGGAAAACGTAAATTATAATTTATTTCTGGAATTGCCAAATTATCTTCAGTAAGATAATAGACTTGTGACACAGAGATAAATGAGATTCAGTCAGCAGAGAGACGTGATTACAGAGTGAACAAAGGTGGAACATAAATATTCAACGGTAAACAACCTTACAGGATCTCAGGCAGGATGGAAAAGCAAGATGGTAACTATCTCAGATCGACCATTTGGAGTTGAAGCTGAATGAATGAGTAATATCACACCGAGATCCTCCAAGAAATTATACCGGAATTCAAAGAGATTATGACAATTTAACGTGACCATAAAGCACACCCAATCATCAGTAACAAATCCACTTACATGACTTTGAGAGAGAACTGACCAAGGTAAACCAGGGAAACAGACTGAAATGTCAGTCTGTAAATGAACAGTGGTAACCATTTCGAGCCAGACGGTCCGAGAGACGTACAGCACATAAATGGACCCTTCGGTCCAACTCGTCCACATCGACCAGATATCCTTTCCTAATCTCATCCCATCTACCAGCACTTGCCCCATATCCCACTAAACCATTTTTAAAATTCATATACCAATCCAGATGCCTTTTGGATGCTGTAATTGTACCAGCCTCCACCACTTCCTCTGGCAGTACATTTCATACATACAACACACTCTGCGTGAAAAGGTTTCCTCTTAGGTCCCTGTTAAATCTTTAATTTCTCACCCTAAACCTATGCCCTCTCGTTCAGGACTCCCCCACCCCAGGGAAAAGACTTTGTCTGTTTATCCTATCCATGCCCCTCATGATTTTATAAACGTCAAGAATGTCACCCCTCAGCCTCTGACGCTCCAGGGAAAACAGACACAGTCTTTTCAGCTGTTCCCTATAGCTCAAATCGTCAAACCCTGGCAACATGCTTGTAAATCTTCTTTGAACACTTGCAAGTTTCACAACGTCCTTCCAAGGGGAAAAAAGACCAGAAATGCATGCAATATTCCAAAAGTGTCCTAACCAGCGTGCTGTACAGCTGCAAACTGACCTCCAAACTCCTATAATCAATACTCTGACAAACAAAGGAAAGCATACCAAACACCTTCTTCACTATCCGCTAACCTGGGTAACATTACGGGGCACGGGCGTGGACATGGATTGGACGGTGGGAGTCAACGGCAGGGGGCGGTGTTGGACGGGTTTGGGGACGGGCTGAGGGTGATGTCGAACGTGTTGGGAAGTGCAGGCAGGCGGCGGGTGGAGGGTGTCGGACGGTTTTGGGGGCCATGGTCGCTGTTGGGTGGATTTGGGACAGGTGTGGAGGCAATGTTGAGGGGCGGGTGGGGGCAGTATTAGATGGGTTTTGAGGCGAGCGGGGATGTACATGTGGCTGGCAGGGCTTGGGGGCTCGCTCATGGCTTGCCGCTGTTGAGTCATCTGTACATGGAGCAGACTGGACTGAAAACTCCGAGCCCCAGAGGAAAGGCATTGAATTGATTAATTGAATAATCAATTATCCGAACGAAATAGTGCCCGCTCATCTCGTTCAAATAATCGAGGTTCCTCTGTAAACCATCTGAACTATAGCCTGGTATTGTGTGATTTTTACCTTCACCCAATCAACCCCTGCAGAATGGCCCCAATATTGGCCCAGTTCCAGTTTAAGACCTAAATCTGTGGACCTGTCTGATCGTTTTCCATAACTATGTTAAAACTAAGACAGTTGTGGTCACTGGACGCAACGTGCTCTTCGACTGATACTTCAGTCACTTGCCTGACTTCACTTTCTGAGGGGAGGTCCAGTGTTGTATCCGCCTGAGTAGCGTAGGACCCTCTACGTCTTGGTTTAGGAAACCTTCTTAGACATATTTGACAAATTCCACTCAGTACGGGCCTTTTACACTCTAGGTGACCGAGTCAATCCAGGGGAAGTTAAAATCTCCAACCAATATTACTCTATTATTTTTACACGTACCTGAAAACGCACGACACTTTTGCTCCTCTCGTCCCTGCTGACTACTTGAGGGTCTAGAACACCATCCCAGCAGACTGACCATCCCGTTTTTGTTTCTAACTTTTAAATATATGGCCTCATTTGATGACTGCTTAACAGTATTGTTTCTAAGCACTGTTGTTATGTCCTTCCTAATCAAAAGGACAACTCCCCTCCTCACTGACTTGTCCTTCTGTCACGCCTGTAGTTTCTGTATCATGGAACACTGAGCTGCCAGTCCTGCTCTTCTCTCAGCCATGTTCCTGCTCTTCTCTCAGCCATGTTTCTGTTATGGCTGTAATATCCCAGTCCCCAGAGCCAATCCATGGTCTGAGTTCATCTGCCTTACCAGTCAGTCCTCGTGTGTTGAAATAAATGCTCTTTAAACCAGATGTCTTTTCCCTCCCTCGACTGTGCCCCTGGATATCCTGAATAGGAAACTTGCTCTTGATGTATGATGTATTTCCCCTGACGTTTTGATAGTCCCTCTCTTACTCAGAGTCACAAGTCCCTGCCACACTAGTTTAAATCCTCCTGGGTAACACGAGCAAATCTTCTTCTGGGATACTGGTGCTCCACTGCTTCAAGTGCAAACGATCCCCTTTGTACAGGTCATCTGTACCCCAGAAGAGATCCCAATGACCCAAGAAGTGAAAACCCTGCCCACTATACCAGCTCCTTAGCCACACATCCATCCGGCCTATCTTTAGACAATAGACAATAGACAATAGGTGCAGGAGTAGGCCATTCAGCCCTTCGAGCCTGCACCGCCATTCAATATAATCATGGCTGATCATTCCTAATCAGTATCCTGTTCCTGCCTTATCTCCATAACCCTTGATTCCACTATCTTTGAGAGCTCTATCCAACTCATTTTTAAATGAATCCAGAGAGTGGGCCTCCACTGCCCTCTGGGGCAGAGCATTCCACACAACCACCACTCTCTGGGTGAAGAAGTTTCTCCTCATCACGGACACATAGACACACATTCTCTCACACAAACACACACTCACACTGACCCTATTTCATACTCTCTCTCTCTCTCTCTCTCTCACTCACAGACCCACACACACAAATCTATGGGGTGAATTTGCATTTGCAAATTTGTATTTCCAGATATATTCTAGTTTGTTCAAAAAGCCCACAATCTGTCGGCAGTCAGTCAATGTGGCATTCTATAAATTCCTACATTGGAAATAAAACCAGTCTAACTCCAGGTTCAGACACAGACAGACTCTAAACAAGGTCTCACACCTAAAATGCGTTGTCTGACCTGAGATGTTACCTCTTTTATACGGATAAAACCTTAAGTTATCTTGGGGCAGTCACTTGAAAGGAATTCCGGGGTCTACATATGCATCAACTAAAGCCTGCATCCCCGTTTGAAGTGATTAAAGACTCAATAGCCATCGAGGCTTGTTCAATACATTTGCATCAGGCGTATGACCCTTTGATCTTTTATTTATAAATTCTGTGTCCAATGTATCCTGTCTCACTAACTACCTGAAGAAGGAGCAAGACTCTGAAAGTTTGTGATGAAGAGCATATGCCCGAAACGTTGACCCTTCTGCTCCTCGGATGCTGCCTGACCTGCCGTGCTTTTCCAGCAGCACCCTCTTGACCCTGATCTCCGACATCTGCAGAACTTACTTTCTCCGAGTTGATTTTAACCTTACGGCGAAACCTCTTCAAGGACGTCTAGCTTGAAATTCTCCTCCTCTCTCTACAAGGATCTCAGTGAGTCCGTCTCTCATTTCCAGCACCACACTCTCGGCTCTGACCTCCAGCATCTGCAGTCCTCACTTTCTCCTCGTATTCTACCACACTCCTGATATGTTTTTTGCGGACTTGGGGTGAGTGTGCTGGAAATCAAGCCCTTCTATCACCGGGGTCGTAACAGAAGTTAACACTTTTATAAAAACTACATTGAATTGATTTATCTGCCTTTTAGGATAAGGGGGTAACAAATTAAAAATAGAAACGAGGAGGAATTATTTCTCTCAAATGGTCGTGAAGCTGTGGAAATCAGTACTCCCGAAGGTGGGACTTATCAACCTTCAGACCTAACAGTCTCTCCAACACCAAATCCTGGCAAATATAAATTCCCTTAAGTTCAGGTCCTTCAGCCACTGTTACCTCAGGGAGATTGCTTGTGTCTTCCCAAGTGAACACAGATCTGAAGTTCCCATTTAATTCCTCTGCTATTTCTTTGAACCTAGTAATATATGCCCCTGTTTCTGTCTTCAAGGGCCCAATTTTTGTCCTAACTATTTTTTTGCCTTGCACATACCGAAAAAAGCTTTTACTATCCTCCTTAATATTCTTGGCCAGTTTACCTTCGTACCTCATTTTTCCTCTGCGTATTTCCTTCTTAGTAATCCTCTGTTGCTCTTTAAAAGCTTCCCAGTCCTCAGTTTTCGCACTTTTCTTAGCTATGTTATACTTTTTCTCTTTTAACTTTATATGTTTCTTTAATTCCCTCGTCAGCCACGGCCGCCCATGCCGCTCCTGGGATCTTTCTTCTTTTAGGAATGAACTGATTCTGCAACTTCTGCATTGTACACAGAAATATCCGCCATTGTTCCTCCACGGTCATCCCTGCTAAGGTATTGCACCATTGAACTTTGGCCATCTCCTCCCTCATAGCTCCATAATTCCCTTTATTCAGCAGAAGTACTGTCACTTCCGACTGTACCCTCTCCCTCTCAAATTGCAGATTGAAGCTTATTGTATTATGGTCACTACTTCCCAATGGCTCCTTCACTTCGAGGTCTCTCACCAATTCTGGTTCGTTACACAATACCAGATCCAGAATTGCCTTCTCCCTGGCCGGCTCCAGCACCAGCTGCTCTAAGAATCCATCTCTGAGGCACTCCACAAAGTCTCTTTCTTGAGGCCCAATACCATCCTGATTCTCCCAGTCTACCTGCATGCCAAAATACCCCATAACAACTCATCCAATCCCCTCTTGAACATGTCCATTGGACATCCATTTACAACACATCCAAGTGTATCCTGACTACTCACCAAATGAAAAGGTTCTTACTTCAATCAGATTTCTCCTGTTGTACATAACTTGAAATCTGTGCCCTCTCGTTTTTCCCACCTTTTGGGAGTGGGTACAGTTTTATCCAATCTAATCTATTCAGTCTGCCTATGAGTTTGAAAAACTGCATCTGATCTCCTCTTAGCCACCTTTACTTCAGTGAGAACAGGTGCAACATTTTCAGTCTGACTTCGTAACTGATCTTACTTATTCCCAGAAATACTCTTTTAGATCAGTTCTTCATCCTTTCCAATGTGTTCATAGCAGTCCTATCATGTGACACCCAGGAATGTATACAATACTCCAGTTGAGGTCGAATGTGTTTGATGCAAATTCAACATCACCTCCTGACTCATGCACTACCAATATTTATTCAGACAGGAACACTGCATGCTTTACCTATGTTTAATGTTCTACAAACTTCATTGATCTTTGCACATCCTCTGCTCCAGTATTCCTGCATATTTTATATTGTCTTTTAACGTTCTTGTTGGAAATTTGCATTGTCTCATATTTCAATGATGCCAAACTTCATCAATCACCTCTCCACTCTTTCTAAGATGTTGGCGATGTAACTTTAGAGTTCTATAATGTTTTCCTCACAGTTTATAATTTCTTTAAGTGCTGCGTCAACTGTAAACGTTGAATGGGTCCCTGCACACCAGATGTGCATCGTTCATACATATAAAAATGAATGATGTCCCCAAAACTGAATCCTGCGGAACTTCACTGAAAATCTTTCTCCAGCCTGAATTAAAAATCTAGTGACCATTCCTCTCGATTCCTTACCAATCAGTCAATTTTGTTTCCAAATTGATACAGTCCATTTTATTCGATGAATGAATGGATGAATGAATGATTTAATGTCAGATATATCGAGGGGAAAAATCGTGAAACACGTTTGTTGCCTGTACCACAAAGATATGTTCATCAAAGTTGTACCTTTCGAGTGACAGAGTTTCCTACTCTGTCACCATGGCCTGGGTGGGTTCGGCCACTTTGGTAAAGACAGAGATGAAGTATTCATCTCACACTCAGCCATTCCCCTTCTTCTCAGTATAAATCCTCTTTCAAGTGTTGAATCAGCCTTACTCCAACTTTTTGCACGCTCCCTTAGAGGTGTGACAACTTTATGTTGGCTCTCCGTTTCCTCATAAATCCCTCGGCTGTATCATCTCTACCCTGAACCTTCAGCATTTCTCCTAGTTCACAATTCTGTTCTCTATCTGACAGCTATTCAATTGTTCTTCACCTTAACCTTTTGCTCCATTGTCACCGAGGGAGCATTGGGTTTGTTTACCCTGCCTTTCCAGGGTGAGGAACTATTCCTCGAATGGACCAAAGTCATTGAAGGGAGTCCATTGTTCAAGTTTTCTTTTTCTGACCAACTTGGTGTTCCGGCCATACTTTCCAAGATTCATTCTTGCCCCACTGAAGGCAGCACCCAGTCGATAGATTTTTCTCAAACTTAGCATTCTCTACCATCATTCTGAACGTTACAATAAAATGATCATCCTGCCTGAAAATGTTCCCACCTGATACTGGATCCACTTTCCCCACCACTTTTCCAAGGTAACAGTCCATGGTCCCTTGGGGTGGGCACATACTCCTGCAATAAGCTCTCCTCCATGCAATCCGTCACTGCCCAGACACGGTCAGTATCCCAGACTGTATCTGGATAATGCAAGTTTCTTAACACTATCACGTTGCCATCTCTGTATCGTTTTCACTAGTTGGCAGCCCACAGACGGTCCCTCACAGTGTAACCGTATAGTTGTGTTTATGAAAGCTCCAGCCAAATTCATTCTGAACTTGGAGGCATCAACTTAATCTCAGACTCATTAACTAACACTATCCTGAACCAATACTTCTACACTTCATCCTTTTCTTTCCTTTATATCATTTCTGAATACGTTATACATTGGGCTCCATACATCAGGAAGGATGCATTGGCCCTGGAGCAGGTCCAGAGGAAGTTCACAAGAAAAATCCCAGGAATGAAAGGCTTAACAGATGAGGAATGTTTGCGGGCACTGGTACTATACGTGATGGAGTTTAGAAGGACAAGGGGAGTTCTGATTGAAACTTACAGAATACTGAATGGCTTGGACAGAGTGGACGTTGGGAAGATGTTTCCATTGACAGGAGAGACGAGTAACCAAGGGCACAGCCTTCGAGTCAAGGGAAAACCTATTAGATCGGAGATAAGAGGAAACGTCTTCAGCCCGAGAGTGGGGAATCTGTGGAATTCATTGCCACAGAAGGCTGTGGATGCAGGGTCATTGAGCAGATTTAAAACAAAGATAGAAAAGTTCTTGATTGCCATGAGATCAAAGGGGGAAAGAAGGAAAACGGGCTTGAAAAACCGATCAGTCAAATGTGAATGGTGGAGCAGACTTGATGAACACAGTGACATTCTTGATACCACGATCCTGGAATTACATCGACAGTCACAGAAACACTGAAACCTTCTTCAATTTCCTGACTGCTCTGTGACTATCGCCCCTTCTTCCTTCTCCCTCCCCTCCTGTACAGTCAGGCTGCTTGTGGTACCACAGATATGGGTCTGACTGCATCCTCTGAGCAGCCCGCATCTTCATCAGCTTCCAAACTGGGAAACTGAATTGGGAGGGAGCCTCACCTCCCCTCCCCCCCCCCCCCCCAGGGTAATCCTGTATTCCCTGACCGTATCTCTTGACTGATCACCCATTCCCTTCTTTCTTACAGGCCGTTATGACAGCAGTGTGATCCCCTCCCTGTATGAGTTATCCACCTAACTCTCAGCATCATAGATGTCTCACAGAATCTCCAGTCATTAACTGAGCTGCATGACCCGGTGTTCGTCTCGAACACCAGCAGGGGCTATGACTTCCTAATGTAACAGAAAACGTTTCCCATTTGACCAACCTGCAGTACACAATATAAGCTGAAACGTGTTTAGTCTTACTCAATGAATTACGTTGGATAAAGTTAATATCAGAGACATACGTTTCACATGCATTCCCTTATCGGTCTGTAGCTGACTGAGATTCTTTATTATCCTGATTCAGACTTTCAATTATTACTGATATTTCAGCCTTCAGCCC
>NW_025214918.1:53564-55000 GCF_004010195.1 Chiloscyllium plagiosum
CATTGGCAGGGGATTGAGTTTAAGAGCTGCGAGGTTATGCTGTAGTTCTATAGAGCCCTGATTAGACCACACTTGGAATATGATATTCAATTCTGGTTGCCTCATTACAGGAAGGATGTGGAAGCTTTAGAGAGGGTGCAGAGGAGATTTACCAGGATGCTGCCTGGACTGGAGGACATGTCTTATGAAGAAAGGTTGAGAGAGCTCTCATATATCTTCACTTCATTAAAGTGAAGATATATGAGAGGTGACTTGACAAAGATATACAAGGTGATGAGAGGCATAGATGGAGTGGATAGCAAGAGAGGTTTTCCCAGGGAAGAAATGGCTATCAGAAGGTGGCACAATTTTAGGATGATTGGAAGAAGGTTTAGGGGAGATGTCAGATGTAGGTTCTTTACACAGAGAGGGATGGGTGTGTGGAATGCACTGCCAGCAGTGGTACTAGAGTCAGATACATTAAGGATATTTAAGTGAGTCTTGGAAAAGCACAGGGAAGATACTAGAATGATGGGTATGTCAATTAGTTTGATCTTAGAGTAGGATAAAAGGTTGGCACAACATCGAGGGCCAAACAGTACTGTGCTGTACTGTTCTACGTTCCATGTTCTATAACAATGGATTCCAACTCCAACACTAAATTGTGTTGGTGGTAATTTGCAGACTCGACACTAAACCACTAAAACATGATGATTGATATGATATCTGTCATTCTTATTCAATAAAAACTATCTAAATAACATGCATCTTTGACTTCAATCTGAAGAATACATTTCCCTGCAACACTCAAACGTTATTGTGTGTATATGATAGATATCTATATTTATCTTTTTTGCACTGTCCTGAGTGAGATTGGCATTTGTTGTCAAGCTTGTTCATTTGAATTAAGAGGAGAAAGGTTATTGTTTGTGAAATACTTTTATGGCATCTGTAATCGCAGCAAAGAGAGAACATAATTGTCACAGTGATTCACACATGGGTTTGATAGCTTTATGATGGATCCTCTTCCCCACCATAAAGCCCACTTCTTCCCACTCATATTACTTTGATTATATATTGATTCAATTTTACTTAATATTCAAATTTTCAAATACATAATTCATTTGCAATTCAAAGTAGTTTTTATTAGTTTCCATTTATTTCCATATTTCTCTGCAGTTGCTGAGATGTTGGCAGTTTGTCTGCAGTTTCCAGACAGCCACACCTCCTTTGGTGCCTCCCTCAAATTGTGCCAACCTTTTATTTTGAGACTAGTGTGCTACTGGGAAGTTGATCTAGCTGGGAGGATATTATAGCTGCGTTTTGTTCTGTTTCCAACCTCTTCTTTTTTTCTCCCCCAGCCAATGCCAACAGATAGAGATGGAAAATGTAACCCTCAGCTGAAATACCACTGACATAGAAACTAGGAGCAAGAGAAAGTCATTCTGCCCTTTGAG
>NW_025214919.1:0-2144 GCF_004010195.1 Chiloscyllium plagiosum
GAGGGTGCAAAAGAGAAGATAAGATTCAGAGTTGGACCAGGTTAGGAAGGTAGAAATTGGATACAAAATGAATGCAGCTTTTCAGGTCATGTTGAGAGGAAGAGGTGACACCGAAACAGGTGTCAACGTACTGGGAAAGTAATGAAGCAGTTACCAAGGTAACAGGTACATAACTCCAGGAAACAGTAACAGTGTTCAGAGATCACCTGACCATTAATGGAATAGACACCAATTCCACAGTGTTGTGATATGGCCCTCTTACAGCCACATGTGCGCAGTCAATGACACCTTGTTTCTTGCGAATATCTGAACTCTATTCCCGAATCCTATTGCCTGGGTGACAACACAAGCCTCATTGTTGGGGCACAGATGGTATTACTCATTGTCCTGATGTATTTGTGGGTGCATGACCTAAAGATACCATACAGGGCCCCTATTGCTCCTTAGAAGTAGCTAGTTGTCACAAACTACGTACATAACTGGGCTAAGGAGGTTCTTAGCTGTGAGCACAGTCAGTGGAGGAATACCCTGCAGATGAGGGCTGCACACATTCCTCTACACAGTGAGAGATGTCTCACACCCTGGGGAGACAATGGCTTAGTGATATTATCCCTGCAATATTAGAGACCAAGGTAATGTTCTGGGAATGTAGGTTCAAATCCTGCCACAGCAGATAGTGGAATTTAAAGTTAACAAAAATCTGGAATTTAGAACATAATGATGACCATGAATCCATTGTCAATTGTTTGAAAAAAATTCATCTCATTCACTAATGCCCTTTAGGGAAGGAAATCTGCCATCCTTGCCTGGTCTTGATATACATGTGACTCCAGACACACAGCAATAAGGTTGGCTCTTAATTACCCTCTGAGCCTCACCTCATCCCATGATGGTCACAAAGTGTTGGTAAATACTAGCTGCCAATGTTTGTGGGTGAGGGCCCATGGATTGTGGTGTTTAATGGTGAGCAACATGGAAGCTGTGCACAGTCAGTAGTGACCTGAAGTTGCCAGGTACTCACTCTGGCTTCTAGCCCAAGAATTCACAACATCTTGGTTGTTTGGCGTGTATGGTAAGATAGGAGACGGGATATTAATCAGCAATTTGTGTCATCAATAAGGCACTAAACAAGTTACAGTTCCCCTTACTGCCTAGTGAGAAACACACCTCAACATTCAACAAATTCATAAAAGATCAGCGAGTTGTTCCTGATGGAGATGGACCATGTCAGAGTTCTGCCTTAAATCTCACCGTAGGCCACGTGGCTCACACCCCGAACAAAGTCTACCCACAGTAACTGCGACAAGGCGAGCAACATATTTCTGCAACTTTAGTAACTACTGGAGGTGAGGTGGGTAACTTTATGCTGGAATGTCAGATATGTTGTGGTATCCTCTTACAGGATGAGGCTAGATGAGCTGTTGAGCATTATATTGTTTTCTCCCCATGATTATTCCTCATCACCTGGGAGATAAACCAGCCCCTTCACAAATGATTTATAAATTCTAATTTCTTTGTTTCAGAAATTCAAACTTAGTCACTAATTATAACTGTATTCATCACAATCATTTACCTTCCCTGATGATTTAATTCCCTTCGATAACGTTGCCCCAACTATCAGCCGGACCAAAAGCAGACAGAGGGCTAAATACCAGACTATCTCCCCAGTCTCATCCGTTGAACTGGAATGGTGTAAAACCACTTTACTGAAGGAAATGAAAATAGACAGCATCTGTGTTCGGATAAAATTCATCGCCCATATTAACGATTAGATACAAAGCACCTAAGTAAATATATGTAGATTTGAACATCATAAAGTTTGCCTGTGGTTTTTAAAAATTGTTCCAAAGAGGTTAGAGGAGAGTTGATCTTCTCTCTGATCTATCTCACTCTTCCTATTGCCTTTCAACACAGATCTTTGTTTTAACAGTGAGTGCTAATGTTGTTGACCAGAGGGGATTTGATTTGAAGGAGTTTGTGACAGAGTTTCACTGACTGCCTCACTTTGCACTGTTAAAACTATTTGATTTAATCACTATGTCTCCCAGTGAACTTAGTTCCTTCATATTGTTCAATATGGTGTCTACTTCCAGACAGTTAATCTAAAGGCAATTCCCAGGCCTATATGTTAAATACAAGACAAT
>NW_025214919.1:16551-54204 GCF_004010195.1 Chiloscyllium plagiosum
ACACAAAGGGCAAGTAACACACGTACCACACAAAGACAAGGAACACACGTACCACACAAAGGGCAAGTAGCACACGTACCACACAAAGACAAGTAACACTCACAACACACAAAGGGCATGTTACACCCGTACCACACAAAGGACAAGAAATACACGCACCACACAAAGGGCAGACAATGAACATCTGAGAGAATCTAACAATCATCCCACTCTTAACACCCAAACTATCCTTCATCTACAAGGCAGACGTCTGGGAGTGATTGAACTGAATGGGTGCAGCTCCAAAAATGCTCAAGAAGCTTGACACCATCCAGGACAAAGCCCACTTGTGTGGTACCAAATCCAGAAGCATCCGGGCCCTCCGCCACTGACACTCAGTCGCAGCAGTGTGCACCATTAATAAGGTGCACTGCAAAAATTTACCACCGCTCTAAACTAGCACTGACTAAACCCACGACCATTACTATCCAGACGGGCAAGAGCAGCAGATGCATTGGAACACCAGCACCTATAAGTTGCTTCCAAGCCACTCACCATCTTGACTTGAAAATATTCCTTCAGTGTTGTTGGGTTAAACTTCTGAGACTCCTGTCACATTGTAGGGTCTATGTAGGTAGCACAGGGACTTGCAGTGGTTCAAGAAGGCAGCTCATCACTACTTTAAGGGCAAGTAGTGATAGACAATTAATACTGGCCCAGCCAGGATTACCCACATCCCATGAGTGAATGAAAGAACAAATTCAGCCTATCAAGCCTGTACCACATTTAACATGACCATGGCTGATACTATACCCTGAGACTGGGATGCCTTGTTCTAGACTCCCCAACAAGGAGAAACATCTATCTAGTCTATTTCGCACAATTAGAATTTTATACATTTCAATCAAATCCCCTCTCATTCTTCAGAGCAGTAGACAATAAAGGCCCAGTGAAACCAATCTCTCCACACTTAACAGTCCTTCCATCCCCAGTATCAGTCTAGCACGCATCTGCTGCCCTCCCTGTATGGCACCCTTTTCTCAGCAGGGAGACCAAACTCTATATTCCAGGTGTGATCTCACCGAGACCCTACTACCAAGGCTGGGGCTGGGTGAGTGAAGGGGAGAGAGTAGGCTTTACGTGTTCGGTTACAGAGTCTAACCTACTTTTATTCCTTACCCATCGAGCAGGAACGTTTCAGGTTGAGTTTGACGTCTTTGAGTGTGGCTTCATGCTTCCAGTCTGAGGTGGTGCTGTGGCCCATCATTTGCAGCAGGCAAGTGCAATCTCCTGAAGGGTAGAGGTCATGGTGTTATTACAAGATAAAAATATATGTTGCTGAAGAAAAGCGTATTGCTGGAGTTTTTCTATTTTTCAGTCATCAGGACAAATTCAAGAGTGCTAAATTACAAATGATCACAACAATTTACCTCCAGGCTAAAGCATTTGACAATGTGTCTGTCATTTAGGCAAGGTTCAAGCTCTGTACTACAGAGGATTGTGTGACAGCTACATGTGTGCCTGTGGGAATTTAAGGAAATAAATATCAATGTCTTGAAAAGAGTACACATTACAGAAGACAAGGTGCTGGAGGGCTTAAAATGTATAAAGGTAGTTAGATCTCTGGGACCTGATCAAGTTTATTCTGGGACATTGTGGGAAGTTGGGGAAAAAACTGGAGGCCCTCTATCAGAGATATTTGTATTATCTACAGGCACAGGAGAGGTCCGCAAGACTGGAGGGTGGCTAATGTTGTGCCTTTATTTAAGAAAGACTGCAAGGAGAAGCCTGGGAACTATAGACCTGTGAGTCTGACATCGGGGATGGGCAGGTTATTGGAGGGGTTCTGAGGGACTGGCTTGATATGCATTTTGAGAGGCAAGAACTGATTAGGGATAGTCAGTATGGGCTTTGTGTGTGAGAAATCACGTCTCATAAACTTAATTGAGTATTTTTAGGATGTGATCAAGTAGATGAGGGCAGAGTGGAAGACATTATCTCCATGGGCTTTAGCAAAGCCTTTGATAAGATTCTGCATCGTAGACTGGTCAGTAAAGTTAGATCACATCGGATTCAGGGAGACTTTGCCAATTGAATACAAAATTGGCTGATGGTAAAAAACAGAGGATGGTGGTGGAGGGGTATTTTTGGACTGAAGGCCTGTGACCAGTGGTGTCCCGTGGAAATTGTGCTAGGTCCACTTTGATTTGTCATTTATTTAAATGATTTGGTTGAGAATATTGGAAGCATTGGCTTCACACAGAGGGTGGTGAGGTCTGGAATGCGTTGCCAGCCTGAAGTGTTATGCAGGTATGGTAGATTAATTTAAGATGTGTCTGGACAAATGCATGAGTAGGTGGAGAGCAGAGGGACACAGATCCTTAGGAATTCGTCAACAGGTTTAGACAATAGATTTGGATCGGCTCAGGCTTGACGAGCTGAAGGGCCTGTTCCTGGGCTGTAAATTTTCTTTGTTCTGTTTGTTCATTGTTAGTAAGTTTATGGATGACACCAATATTGGTGGTATAGTAGAAAATGAGGAAGATTGTCTAAGAATACAGAGGGATCTTGATTACTTGGGCCAATAGCCCAAGGTGTTGGAGACCAGAGTTTAATTTAGATAAATGTGATGTGTTTGCATTTTGGTAAAACGAACAAGGCCAGGGCTTAAGCAGCTAATAGTAGGGCTCTGGGGAGTGTTGTAGAACAGACAGACCTAATGGTGAGATACGTAGTTCATTTAAAGTTGAATCACAAGTGAACAGAATGGGAAATAAAGTGTTTGGCATGCTTGCCTTCATTGTTCAGACCATAGAGTGTAGAGTTGGGATGTCATGTTGAGGTTGTACAGGATGTTGGTGAGACCTCTTATGGAGTACTGTGTATAGATCTGGGTGACCTGCTATAGGAATGATATTATTAAATTGGAGAGGGTTCAGAAAAGATTTACCAAGATGTTATTGAGACTGGACTGCTTGAGTTATAAAGAGAGGATAAGGCTGGGACCTTTTCCCTGGAGTGTAGGAGGTTAAGGGGTGACCTTGCAGAGGTTGACAAAATCACGAGGGGCATACATTGGGTGAACAACCAAGGTCTTTTCCCTCGGGTTGGGGAGTTCAAAACTGGAGGGTGTAACTTTAAGGTAAGAGGAGAAAGATTTCAAAGGGGTAATGTTTTCACGAACCATGAACGTAGTTCATATGTGGAATAACTGCCAAAGGAAGTTATAGGTGCAGGTATAGTTACATTTAAAAGACATTTGGACAGGTACATGATTAGGAAGAATTTAAAGGTATATGGGCCAAATGCAAGCAAATGGGACTACATTAATTTAGGATATCTGCTTGGCATGGACGAGTTGGACCAAAGGATCTGTTTCCATGCTGTATGACTTTATGATGCAATTCAGACATCCCATTTTGCAATGAAGGCCAACATACCATTCACCTTCCTCATTAATTAGTGAGCCTGCATGTTTACTTTCATTGCCTGGTGTACAAGGACACCCAGATCCCTTTGTGCATCCACATTTCCCAACATATCCCCAGTGAAATAATCTCTTATTTTCTGTTTTTCATACCCGAGTGTATAACTTCATATTTATCTGTGCAACATCTGGATGCAAGATGTGGCAGAGTAGTAGCATAAGGTGAGGGATTCTGGCCAGAGCTCATCTATTCTGTTTGTTTTTAATTTATTCCTTCTTTCACTGTTTTCTTACTTTAGTCAACTTACCTTCTGTGGAGAATGGGTTTGTGCAGCGTGGAGGAGATCAACACATGGGAGATGGAGCCCAACGTGGTGGCAAGAGAGGTCTCCCAACAGCTGCAGTGGGGTCGAGATCAAGTAGTTCCAGGTCTCCCAGCAGTTGCAGGGGAGATCAAACGTACCTTCTGTCGGGGAAACAGCAGCAGCAACGGCATTATGGCTTCATCGGAGCTGGAGCGTGGCAATGTCTGGGAGCCTGGATTGGGACTTGATAGTCAGAGATCATGCCCAGTGTGGGAGAGTGAGGCCAGTACCTGCGGGAGTGCAAGAGCAGACAGCCCGAGGTCTCCTGGAGAGTGGGCCAAAGCAAAGGTGATTGAGCCCTTGTAGGGAGTGTGAGCTCAGCATAGCTAAGCACTTCAGAAAAACTGTTGAACTTTTAAATTTATTTCTTTATTTTTCTATTTTATACTGTTATGGACCAGGCCAATTCCCCTCAAAATATATTAAGAAGATAGTGTAGACCCTAACTTTCTCTTATTTTAAAGTAAGTTTAGGGCATTGTGTTCCGGTTGCAATTCGCTTAGTTAATCTACTTCTCTTTAAGCAAAACTCACTTTATGTTATACTATGGTTAAAATTCAAACAAAATAAACATAAAAGAATTAGCTTAACTGTAATTATCAAAATGCTGAACAAAATAATATGTATATTGATTACTACTAATTAACTATTCAAATAAAGTAGCAGCCACAAAACACACCATTGGCAAAGGCAAATTCAGTAAAATAGATTATCTCACGTGCAGTTTAAACAGCAGGAAGAGAACCCCAATTTTTAGTTGCAACAGAGAGAGAAACAAGAGTTTCTACATTTAGCTTCAAAACCCCAGCCGAAAGCTAAAATCTAAAAATCCTGGTTCTGTGGGAGGTTGACCCAACCATTCAGGCTGCTTTTATTGTTTCAACTTTTAAAAACTCCAAGGTGTCACAAGTTGTTCATTATTTACTCAATGCCTCTGTCTCAATCTTTCTTCATAAAATAAACCAGACAAAAATACACCTGTTGAAGCCACAGTATCATAACAATACTATAAGAGGAACTATAACATTTAACTTTTAGCTTTGTTTACTTATCTTTCTTTGTTCCTAAGATTTTGTACCTAAGATGGTGCTGGGAATGGCAACTTTGGAGACATATTTCTGTACTTGAGGACACGTGACAATAATATATAATTCTAAAAATCCAATGTTAATTATCTACATTGTACTGCACCTGTCACGTGTTTGCCCCCTCACTTAATTTGTCTAGATCACTTCAAGCATACTTGCATCCTCCTCAGAGTTCACAATCTCACCTAGTTTTGCGTTATGAGTAAACATGGAAAGATTTAATTTGGTTCCCTCATCGAAGGTTTTCACATATATTGTGACTATCTGGGGCCCAAACATTGAAACCTGCTGTACATCACAAGTTACTACCTGCCTCCTGGAAAAAAGATCTATTTATTCCCATTATCTGTTTCTGGTCTGCCAATGAATTCTCAGTCCATGCCAGTATGTTACCTATAAATTTGTCTGCTAGCCTCTTACATGGGATTTTATCAAAAACCTTCTTGAAATCCAAATATATCACATCCGCTGGTTCTCCTTATCTATTCTGCCAGTAACATTCACAAAAACGAACTCCAGTACATTTGTTAGGTGTGATTTCCCTTATACAAACCCATGCTGACTTGTCCAATTTCATTAATGCTGTCCAAATGTTGAGTTATCACGTCTTTTATAATAGACTCTAGCATTTTCTCACTACTAACATTAGACTAACTGGTCTGTGATTCTCATTTCTTTTCTCTGCCTCCTTTTTTTTTGAAAAATAGAGAGGTTACATTTACCACCCATTAATCTGTAGGAATTATTCCTGAGTCAATAGGATTTTGAATTATGATCACCAATGCATCCAATATCTCCAGTAGCACTTGTCTTAGTACTGGGGATTTGTCAGCCATTAACCCTGTTAATTTCCCCAGCACCATTTTCTTAGTAACATTGATTTTCTTCAATACTTTCCTTTCACTAAACCCTTGGCTGTCTAACCTGTCTGGGAAATTGTTTGTGTCTTTTTTTGTGAAGAGATAACCAAAATATGTGGTCAATATACACAAGGCCACAGGGAGAAAATCAGTGTTTTAATTTCAATTTTACAAATAACTGTAGCATATATTGTTAACTGAAAAACATGGCCAGCCATATGAATACTGCAGCTACAAGAGCCAGATAAAGCTAAGGAACGCTGTGACTAACTACACCCCTCCTGACTCCCCAGGGCCTGTCACCCATCTACAAGGCACATGTCAGGAGTGTGATGGAGTACGTGCCTGAATGAGTACTGCTCCAGAAACACTCACTAAATTTGACATTATCCAGACCAGCTTGTTTAAATGGCACCACATCCATCCACTTCAACACTCAATCATTCACCACCAACACACAGTGTGTGCTGCAATAACTCACGAAGGCTCCTTAGATAGCATCTTCCAAACCCACGGCCACTACCATCTAGAAGGGCAAGGTCAGCACCACTTGCATGTTCCCCTCCAAGCCACTCATTGCTATTCCTTCAGTGTCTCTGGGTCAAGGTCCTCAAAGTCCCTCACTCTGATGGCATTGTGGGTCAACTGCTGAAGAATGAGCTCACCCACCACTCTCTCCAGGGCAACTGGCAATGGGTAATAAACGCATCACATGCCCCCTTAAATTAAACAAAAAACATTACTGCTCTTCAAGGTTGAATTTATTTTCTGGCAAAGCCTTTGTATGGACATCCTTCCCCACATGGTGTCAGTTACTTAGATTCATAGCAACAAGGAGGAGTGTTGACTGTGAAACCTACAGCCTCTCACCCTGACATTACAATATTAACTACTCTGAGAAAAGAAGTTTCTCCTATATTATTCATTGTGACGATAACTCTTTTGGGATCCCTTCACTTTAGTCGATCTTATCGATGTCGATCAAACTCCTTCAATTACATGAAAGGCTTCATTGAGAATAGCTCTCTTTTCTGTCTTTCCTTGGCTGAAAGTTTATAAGCAACACTAAAGCAGGAAAGAAGCAATTTTATTTGAATTTCCTTCTAGCAGAGACTTACCATTTTCCCTTATTTCTTGTAAAGGTTAAAATCAGAAAGCTTTTTTGGGTATTCCATCATGGGACATGGCTGTCAAGTTTCCTGAGTCCTGTTGAAGCTGTGTCCATCCAGGCAAGTGGGGAATGTTCCATCACACTCCTGATTTGTGCCTTGATGGTAGACAGGCTTTGGCGAGTCTGGATATGAGTTTCCCGCTGCAGTATTCCTAGCCTCTGACCTGCTCTTGCAGCCAATGTATATATCAGGCTATTCCAGTTCTGTTTCAGGACCATGGTAACTCCCAGGATATTGATAATCGGAAATTCAGTGATGGTGATACCATTGAGCGCCAAGGGCAATGGTCATTTTGTCTCTTACTGGAGATGGCCAATGCCTGGCATTTGTGTGACTTACTGTTACTTACCACTTTTCAGCCCAAGCCTGGATATTTTTTGGGTCTTGTTGTATTTAGACTTGGACTGCTTCAGAATTTGAGCAGACATGAGTGGTACTGAACATTGTGCAATCACTAGTGAACAAACCCATGTCTGAACTTATGATGGAGGGAAGATCATTGATGAAGCAGCTGAAGATGTTTGAGCCTAGGACGCTCCCCTGGGGAACTCCTGCAGCGAGGTCCTGGAGTTGAGATGACTGACCTCCAACAAACACAATCATCTTCCTATGTGCCATATATGACTCCAATCAGTGGAAAGATTCCCAGCCCGCGCCCCAATTCAGACAAATGTGACCTTGATATCAAAGGCTGCCACTCTCGCCTCACCCCTGGAATCCAGCTGTTTTTTTCATGTTGTAATGAGGTCAGGAGCTGAGTGGCCCTGATGGAACCCAAACTGAGCATCACTGAGCAGTTTGTTGCTGAGCACTGATAACACTATTGATGAAACCTTCCATCACTTTACTAATGATTGAGGATAGACTAATGGGACGGTAATTAGCTGGGTTGGATATGTCCTGCTTTTTATGTACAGAACAGACCCGGGCAACTTTCCATATTGTTGGGTAGATGTCAGTGTTGTAGCTGTACTGGAAGAGTTTGGCTAGGGGAGCGGCAAGTTCTGGAGCACAAGTCTTCAGTACTATTGCCGGAATGTTGTCAGGGTGCAGAGCCTTTGCAATATCTAGTACCTCCAACAGTTCCTTGACATCACGTGGAGTGAATCACGTTGCCTAAAGGTAGACAACTGTTGTGCTGAGCACTTCTAGAAGAGGTCAAGATAGATCATCCACTGGGAATTTTAAGCTGAGAATTGCTGTGAAAGCTTCAGCCTTATCTTTTGCACTGATGTCCTGGGCTCACCCATCATTGAGGATGGGGATATTTGGGAGTCTCCTCCTCCAGTGAGTTGTTAAATTGTCCATCACATTCATATCTGGATGTGGCAGGACTGCAGAGCTTAGATCTGATGCTCTGATTGTGGAATGGTTTAGCTCTATCACTTACTGCTTATGCTGTTTGGCATTGCTGGTAACCCTGCATGGTGGCTTCATCAGGTTGACATCTCACCTTCAGTTATGCCTGGTGCTGCTCCTGGCATGGCCTCCTGCACTCTCTATGGAACCAGGGCTGATCCCCTGGCTGGATGTGAATAGTAAAGTGGGGGATATGCCAGACCATCAGGTCATAGATGGTGCTGGAGTATGATTCTGTTGGTGATGGCACACAGTATTTCATGAATGACCAGTTTTGAGTTGATAGATCTGTTCAAAGTTGGCCCCATTTAGCACAGTGAAAGTGCCACAAAACACAAGCTAAGTGATTACCGATGTGAAGATGGGACTTTGTCTCCACAAGGACTGTTCAGTGGTCACTCTTAGCAATATTGTTATGGTCAGGTGATTCTGCGACCAGATAGATTGGTGAGGATGAGGTCAAATATGTTTTTCCCTCTGGCTGGTTCTCGCACTACCTGCAACAGACGCAGTTGAGCAGCTATGTCCTTTTGGAATTGACCTGCTCAGTAAGTGTTGCTGCTGCCAAGCCACTCTTGGTGGTGGACATCAAAATCTCTCACCTAGAGTACACTCTGTGGCCTTGTCACCTTCAATGTTTCCTCAAAGTGTTCTTGAATATGCTATCAGATGAGAAAAGACTATTCCACACACAAAATGGGGGAGCATCAAGACTTTGTGCCACATAGGGTCCAGTATGTTTTTGATAATCCAATTTCCAATGACATTCAGACTCAGAAACAGTAGTAAGCAAGCCTTTTTATTACAACTGAGAATATAAAATAAATTCACAGAACTTGTTTCCAAGTTAGTTATAACAGTCTTTTAAAATCAGTTATTTTTACATTTTAATGCTAAAAGCAATTAATAATACACTTTATAATTCCAGTGATATTTTTCTATTCTCTCTATGACAGCTTTGCTTTGTCACTGAAAGCTATGAAATCACAGTAACAAAGCTTCAGAATGGACACATTTGATATATTACACAGTCATAAAACTAAGGTGAATGTTCATATTCATTTGCTAATACATAAAAAGGAAAATATAATATTCACATAATCTTTACAAGGGAAAATGGGGAAAAAGTGTCATTTCAAAACCTCAATAACTTGTTACTTAAAATGTAATTATTGATTTATGTTCAAAGTTCATCATGCCCTTATGTCCACTACATTAACTCTGATTCTTTTAACGTCTAAGAAGACAAGTACTTAAAAAATATTTAACATACTGGCATTATTATCCAGAAGATTATAGCAATAACAGTAAGAAAAACTAAGCCAAGCAGAAAATCCCTCTATTCTGTGGATTAGTAAGAATATTGTACGATATACACTACATATTAATCTACAAACAAATGAACCTTTTTTTAAAAAAATCTACCAATACAATTTATTTTTGTTTTGTCTTTGTAAGTACTGCTTGTCTGATCTATAAAATACAGAGGAAAAGCTTTCTACATATAGTAGCTCTATTGTCAACCTCTAAGTAGAACACTAGTTTTAAAAAATGGTGATTGCAGATTAAATAACTGATTTTGATTTTAAACTTGTTTTAAAAAACAAATATGGCTGAAATTTAAAACCAGCTTTCTTTTGGAAAGCCTTAGCTGCTGCAGTTAAGTATTGGTACACTACTGCTGAGGTAAATGATGGAAAGCAGATTTGTGGAAATCTTTTTAGTGTGCAGCTCCAGTCTTGAAGAGATGGTTGTAGAGTTCACACAGGCTGCCCAACCTGTTCACTGGTTATGTTTATCGACTGTTAAGCACTTACAAACCTTGTACTGGAAATATATGGATATATAACTAAAATCAAAAGGTGTTGTCCTGTGCTATGATTACATTGTTTCACCTTTACACTTTGATTGTGTGCCACAATGTTCAAAAATACAGGATGTAAACATCAGCAAACAGGATATTAGACTGCAGAGTGTGCACATAATTGTATGTTAATGAGTTCAAGACCAAGTCACTGAGCCACAAAACCCCCCCTTTTTTTTAAAGAGTGAATGAACAGCAGTGTCCTGCACCTGCTATCACACTGCCACCCAATCAATGATCGACTGCAGCAGTGTGTTCATATCACGTAGGAACACGAGGAGACGGGTTTCTAATTTGTAATGTACAAGTACAAATATAGATTTGTTACAGGACACTAACAGTCATGAAGCAAACTCACAGCACCAGCAGATATCATGTGGATATCAGGTGGCAACAGAAATAGCTGTCAAGGGCAACAAAAGATTATTTCTTCTGTGATTTGAAAGCGTTTACCATAAAATGTCTCATCTGCATAGTCTCTACAAATTTAAACTCACTGTTCAAAGTGGGATAACTGCCCTATTGGGCAATGCTACAAGTTCCTCAGTGCATAAGGGGGAATTGAGAAGTTCATGTGGTGTGATCTTAGCATCAGTCACAGAGTGATTATCAGATTCCTGTGTGTAAATAGTCGGGAAGCACAAAATTAATCTTTTCTTAAAGTTAGGTCACAGCAAAGTGCTAATGCTCTGAAGATATTTTATACTGACCCTCACTGAAAGTAATGACAATATTTTAACCGGAAACAATTGGCAACAATTTTCTCAGAAAATTCTACTTTCCACATGGGCTTGTTATTAAAATTAGTCATTTAAATTTGCATATATTGTTGATTGAAACGAATGACAAACTTGGATATGTGTGGCACTGTTTCAAAATTTGCAGATGATGCAAAACTTGGAAGCAACATGAACTGTGGGGAGGCCAGCGATGTATCTGAAGAGATCACACACAAGCCGCTGGAACAAGAGAACAAGCAGCAGATACACTTCACACCGAAAGTGATACATTTTGATAGGAAGAACGAGATACACCATAAACTAAAAGACACAATACTAAAGAGCAGAAACCTGGTGGCACGCAGATAAGTCCCCAAACTGATGAAGGTAACAGGGCAGGTGGAAAAAGTGGTTAAAAGGCCATATGGCACCTGGGCATGATAAACAGAGGTATCACATACTAAAAGGGAGTTACTGTGAATCTATATCAGTTACTGACTGGGTCTTAGCATGAACCGTCTCTAACAATGGGGAGCACATTTTCATCAGAATTAGAAAGCTTCAGACAGGATGTCGAAAGGTGTACGTGAATGGTTCCAGGTATGAAATAATTCGTTATGTGATAGATTGGAGGACCTGGGACTGTTCTCCTAAGAGAGAGAGAGGTATTGCTGGCATGCATTCAATGGTGGTGGGAGGTGGAATTGGTCTCATTCTGTGACGCTTATCTATTTACCTTTGAAAGAAATGTTCAAACGCATGTGGGATTGGGACAGATGAGAGATATAGAAACTAGCCCTGCAGGGACAGGTATCAGGAAGCAGAGGCCACAGACCCAAACTAATGAGCAAACAAATCAAAACCGACATCAGGATACTCTTTTGGAAACTCCATGGAATTTGGGAATTGAGCCAGAAAAGACTCCATGGGCAGATTGTCCTGTTTCAGTGTGCAAATCCCCAAGTTATGATCCTATTCAAAAATAAAACTAATACCTGTGGATGGTGGAAACGTACAACCTTCAGGACTTCACAGTGAGTTCAAACATTTTACAGCCTGAACACTTCTCCCCATGTCATTTACCCAAGAAATTATACCATAGGGAGCTTTCATATTGACACTCACTCGCCGTCCCCATGATCGCCCACTCGCGGTCCCCATGATCGCCCACTCGCCGTCCCCATGATCGTCCACTCGCAGTCTCCATTATCGCCCACTCGCCGTCCCCATGATCGCCCACTCGCCGTCCCCATGATCGTCCACTCGCAGTCCCCATTATCGCCCACTCGCCGTCCCCATGATCGCCCACTACCCACTCGCAGTCCCCGTTAACACCCACTCGCAGTCCCCGTTATCACCCACTCGCAGTCCCCGTTAACACCCACTCGCAGTCCCCGTTAACACCCACTCGCAGTCCCCGTTAACACCCACTCGCAGTCCCCGTTAACACCCACTCGCAGTCCCCGTTAACACCCACTCGCAGTCCCCGTTAACACCCACTCGCAGTCCCCGTTAACACCCACTCGCAGTCCCCGTTAACACCCACTCGCAGTCCCCGTTAACACCCACTCGCAGTCCCCGTTAACACCCACTCGCAGTCCCCGTTAACACCCACTCGCAGTCCCCGTTAACACCCACTCGCAGTCCCCGTTATCACCCACTCGCAGTCCCCGTTAACACCCACTCGCAGTCCCCGTTAACACCCACTCGCAGTCCCCGTTAACACCCACTCGCAGTCCCCGTTAACACCCACTCGCAGTCCCCGTTAACACCCACTCGCAGTCCCCGTTAACACCCACTCGCAGTCCCCGTTAACACCCACTCGCAGTCCCCGTTAACACCCACTCGCAGTCCCCGTTAACACCCACTCGCAGTCCCCGTTAACACCCACTCGCAGTCCCCGTTAACACCCACTCGCAGTCCCCGTTAACACCCACTCGCAGTCCCCGTTATCACCCACTCGCAGTCCCCGTTAACACCCACTCGCAGTCCCCGTTAACACCCACTCGCAGTCCCCGTTAACACCCACTCGCAGTCCCCGTTAACACCCACTCGCAGTCCCCGTTAACACCCACTCGCAGTCCCCGTTAACACCCACTCGCAGTCCCCGTTAACACCCACTCGCAGTCCCCGTTAACACCCACTCGCAGTCCCCGTTAACACCCACTCGCAGTCCCCGTTAACACCCACTCGCAGTCCCCGTTAACACCCACTCGCAGTCCCCGTTAACACCCACTCGCAGTCCCCGTTATCACCCACTCGCAGTCCCCGTTAACACCCACTCGCAGTCCCCGTTAACACCCACTCGCAGTCCCCGTTAACACCCACTCGCAGTCCCCGTTAACACCCACTCGCAGTCCCCGTTAACACCCACTCGCAGTCCCCGTTAACACCCACTCGCAGTCCCCGTTAACACCCACTCGCAGTCCCCGTTAACACCCACTCGCAGTCCCCGTTAACACCCACTCGCAGTCCCCGTTAACACCCACTCGCAGTCCCCGTTAACACCCACTCGCAGTCCCCGTTAACACCCACTCGCAGTCCCCGTTATCACCCACTCGCAGTCCCCGTTAACACCCACTCGCAGTCCCCGTTAACACCCACTCGCAGTCCCCGTTAACACCCACTCGCAGTCCCCGTTAACACCCACTCGCAGTCCCCGTTAACACCCACTCGCAGTCCCCGTTAACACCCACTCGCAGTCCCCGTTAACACCCACTCGCAGTCCCCGTTAACACCCACTCGCAGTCCCCGTTAACACCCACTCGCAGTCCCCGTTAACACCCACTCGCAGTCCCCGTTAACACCCACTCGCAGTCCCCGTTAACACCCACTCGCAGTCCCCGTTATCACCCACTCGCAGTCCCCGTTAACACCCACTCGCAGTCCCCGTTAACACCCACTCGCAGTCCCCGTTAACACCCACTCGCAGTCCCCGTTAACACCCACTCGCAGTCCCCGTTAACACCCACTCGCAGTCCCCGTTAACACCCACTCGCAGTCCCCGTTAACACCCACTCGCAGTCCCCGTTAACACCCACTCGCAGTCCCCGTTAACACCCACTCGCAGTCCCCGTTAACACCCACTCGCAGTCCCCGTTAACACCCACTCGCAGTCCCCGTTAACACCCACTCGCAGTCCCCGTTATCACCCACTCGCAGTCCCCGTTAACACCCACTCGCAGTCCCCGTTAACACCCACTCGCAGTCCCCGTTAACACCCACTCGCAGTCCCCGTTAACACCCACTCGCAGTCCCCGTTAACACCCACTCGCAGTCCCCGTTAACACCCACTCGCAGTCCCCGTTAACACCCACTCGCAGTCCCCGTTAACACCCACTCGCAGTCCCCGTTAACACCCACTCGCAGTCCCCGTTAACACCCACTCGCAGTCCCCGTTAACACCCACTCGCAGTCCCCGTTAACACCCACTCGCAGTCCCCGTTATCACCCACTCGCAGTCCCCGTTAACACCCACTCGCAGTCCCCGTTAACACCCACTCGCAGTCCCCGTTAACACCCACTCGCAGTCCCCGTTAACACCCACTCGCAGTCCCCGTTAACACCCACTCGCAGTCCCCGTTAACACCCACTCGCAGTCCCCGTTAACACCCACTCGCAGTCCCCGTTAACACCCACTCGCAGTCCCCGTTAACACCCACTCGCAGTCCCCGTTAACACCCACTCGCAGTCCCCGTTAACACCCACTCGCAGTCCCCGTTAACACCCACTCGCAGTCCCCGTTATCACCCACTCGCAGTCCCCGTTAACACCCACTCGCAGTCCCCGTTAACACCCACTCGCAGTCCCCGTTAACACCCACTCGCAGTCCCCGTTAACACCCACTCGCAGTCCCCGTTAACACCCACTCGCAGTCCCCGTTAACACCCACTCGCAGTCCCCGTTAACACCCACTCGCAGTCCCCGTTAACACCCACTCGCAGTCCCCGTTAACACCCACTCGCAGTCCCCGTTAACACCCACTCGCAGTCCCCGTTAACACCCACTCGCAGTCCCCGTTAACACCCACTCGCAGTCCCCGTTATCACCCACTCGCAGTCCCCGTTAACACCCACTCGCAGTCCCCGTTAACACCCACTCGCAGTCCCCGTTAACACCCACTCGCAGTCCCCGTTAACACCCACTCGCAGTCCCCGTTAACACCCACTCGCAGTCCCCGTTAACACCCACTCGCAGTCCCCGTTAACACCCACTCGCAGTCCCCGTTAACACCCACTCGCAGTCCCCGTTAACACCCACTCGCAGTCCCCGTTAACACCCACTCGCAGTCCCCGTTAACACCCACTCGCAGTCCCCGTTAACACCCACTCGCAGTCCCCGTTATCACCCACTCGCAGTCCCCGTTAACACCCACTCGCAGTCCCCGTTAACACCCACTCGCAGTCCCCGTTAACACCCACTCGCAGTCCCCGTTAACACCCACTCGCAGTCCCCGTTAACACCCACTCGCAGTCCCCGTTAACACCCACTCGCAGTCCCCGTTAACACCCACTCGCAGTCCCCGTTAACACCCACTCGCAGTCCCCGTTAACACCCACTCGCAGTCCCCGTTAACACCCACTCGCAGTCCCCGTTAACACCCACTCGCAGTCCCCGTTAACACCCACTCGCAGTCCCCGTTATCACCCACTCGCAGTCCCCGTTAACACCCACTCGCAGTCCCCGTTAACACCCACTCGCAGTCCCCGTTAACACCCACTCGCAGTCCCCGTTAACACCCACTCGCAGTCCCCGTTAACACCCACTCGCAGTCCCCGTTAACACCCACTCGCAGTCCCCGTTAACACCCACTCGCAGTCCCCGTTAACACCCACTCGCAGTCCCCGTTAACACCCACTCGCAGTCCCCGTTAACACCCACTCGCAGTCCCCGTTAACACCCACTCGCAGTCCCCGTTAACACCCACTCGCAGTCCCCGTTATCACCCACTCGCAGTCCCCGTTAACACCCACTCGCAGTCCCCGTTAACACCCACTCGCAGTCCCCGTTAACACCCACTCGCAGTCCCCGTTAACACCCACTCGCAGTCCCCGTTAACACCCACTCGCAGTCCCCGTTAACACCCACTCGCAGTCCCCGTTAACACCCACTCGCAGTCCCCGTTAACACCCACTCGCAGTCCCCGTTAACACCCACTCGCAGTCCCCGTTAACACCCACTCGCAGTCCCCGTTAACACCCACTCGCAGTCCCCGTTAACACCCACTCGCAGTCCCCGTTATCACCCACTCGCAGTCCCCGTTAACACCCACTCGCAGTCCCCGTTAACACCCACTCGCAGTCCCCGTTAACACCCACTCGCAGTCCCCGTTAACACCCACTCGCAGTCCCCGTTAACACCCACTCGCAGTCCCCGTTAACACCCACTCGCAGTCCCCGTTAACACCCACTCGCAGTCCCCGTTAACACCCACTCGCAGTCCCCGTTAACACCCACTCGCAGTCCCCGTTAACACCCACTCGCAGTCCCCGTTAACACCCACTCGCAGTCCCCGTTAACACCCACTCGCAGTCCCCGTTATCACCCACTCGCAGTCCCCGTTAACACCCACTCGCAGTCCCCGTTAACACCCACTCGCAGTCCCCGTTAACACCCACTCGCAGTCCCCGTTAACACCCACTCGCAGTCCCCGTTAACACCCACTCGCAGTCCCCGTTAACACCCACTCGCAGTCCCCGTTAACACCCACTCGCAGTCCCCGTTAACACCCACTCGCAGTCCCCGTTAACACCCACTCGCAGTCCCCGTTAACACCCACTCGCAGTCCCCGTTAACACCCACTCGCAGTCCCCGTTAACACCCACTCGCAGTCCCCGTTATCACCCACTCGCAGTCCCCGTTAACACCCACTCGCAGTCCCCGTTAACACCCACTCGCAGTCCCCGTTAACACCCACTCGCAGTCCCCGTTAACACCCACTCGCAGTCCCCGTTAACACCCACTCGCAGTCCCCGTTAACACCCACTCGCAGTCCCCGTTAACACCCACTCGCAGTCCCCGTTAACACCCACTCGCAGTCCCCGTTAACACCCACTCGCAGTCCCCGTTAACACCCACTCGCAGTCCCCGTTAACACCCACTCGCAGTCCCCGTTAACACCCACTCGCAGTCCCCGTTATCACCCACTCGCAGTCCCCGTTAACACCCACTCGCAGTCCCCGTTAACACCCACTCGCAGTCCCCGTTAACACCCACTCGCAGTCCCCGTTAACACCCACTCGCAGTCCCCGTTAACACCCACTCGCAGTCCCCGTTAACACCCACTCGCAGTCCCCGTTAACACCCACTCGCAGTCCCCGTTAACACCCACTCGCAGTCCCCGTTAACACCCACTCGCAGTCCCCGTTAACACCCACTCGCAGTCCCCGTTAACACCCACTCGCAGTCCCCGTTAACACCCACTCGCAGTCCCCGTTATCACCCACTCGCAGTCCCCGTTAACACCCACTCGCAGTCCCCGTTAACACCCACTCGCAGTCCCCGTTAACACCCACTCGCAGTCCCCGTTAACACCCACTCGCAGTCCCCGTTAACACCCACTCGCAGTCCCCGTTAACACCCACTCGCAGTCCCCGTTAACACCCACTCGCAGTCCCCGTTAACACCCACTCGCAGTCCCCGTTAACACCCACTCGCAGTCCCCGTTAACACCCACTCGCAGTCCCCGTTAACACCCACTCGCAGTCCCCGTTAACACCCACTCGCAGTCCCCGTTATCACCCACTCGCAGTCCCCGTTAACACCCACTCGCAGTCCCCGTTAACACCCACTCGCAGTCCCCGTTAACACCCACTCGCAGTCCCCGTTAACACCCACTCGCAGTCCCCGTTAACACCCACTCGCAGTCCCCGTTAACACCCACTCGCAGTCCCCGTTAACACCCACTCGCAGTCCCCGTTAACACCCACTCGCAGTCCCCGTTAACACCCACTCGCAGTCCCCGTTAACACCCACTCGCAGTCCCCGTTAACACCCACTCGCAGTCCCCGTTAACACCCACTCGCAGTCCCCGTTATCACCCACTCGCAGTCCCCGTTAACACCCACTCGCAGTCCCCGTTAACACCCACTCGCAGTCCCCGTTAACACCCACTCGCAGTCCCCGTTAACACCCACTCGCAGTCCCCGTTAACACCCACTCGCAGTCCCCGTTAACACCCACTCGCAGTCCCCGTTAACACCCACTCGCAGTCCCCGTTAACACCCACTCGCAGTCCCCGTTAACACCCACTCGCAGTCCCCGTTAACACCCACTCGCAGTCCCCGTTAACACCCACTCGCAGTCCCCGTTAACACCCACTCGCAGTCCCCGTTATCACCCACTCGCAGTCCCCGTTAACACCCACTCGCAGTCCCCGTTAACACCCACTCGCAGTCCCCGTTAACACCCACTCGCAGTCCCCGTTAACACCCACTCGCAGTCCCCGTTAACACCCACTCGCAGTCCCCGTTAACACCCACTCGCAGTCCCCGTTAACACCCACTCGCAGTCCCCGTTAACACCCACTCGCAGTCCCCGTTAACACCCACTCGCAGTCCCCGTTAACACCCACTCGCAGTCCCCGTTAACACCCACTCGCAGTCCCCGTTAACACCCACTCGCAGTCCCCGTTATCACCCACTCGCAGTCCCCGTTAACACCCACTCGCAGTCCCCGTTAACACCCACTCGCAGTCCCCGTTAACACCCACTCGCAGTCCCCGTTAACACCCACTCGCAGTCCCCGTTAACACCCACTCGCAGTCCCCGTTAACACCCACTCGCAGTCCCCGTTAACACCCACTCGCAGTCCCCGTTAACACCCACTCGCAGTCCCCGTTAACACCCACTCGCAGTCCCCGTTAACACCCACTCGCAGTCCCCGTTAACACCCACTCGCAGTCCCCGTTAACACCCACTCGCAGTCCCCGTTATCACCCACTCGCAGTCCCCGTTAACACCCACTCGCAGTCCCCGTTAACACCCACTCGCAGTCCCCGTTAACACCCACTCGCAGTCCCCGTTAACACCCACTCGCAGTCCCCGTTAACACCCACTCGCAGTCCCCGTTAACACCCACTCGCAGTCCCCGTTAACACCCACTCGCAGTCCCCGTTAACACCCACTCGCAGTCCCCGTTAACACCCACTCGCAGTCCCCGTTAACACCCACTCGCAGTCCCCGTTAACACCCACTCGCAGTCCCCGTTAACACCCACTCGCAGTCCCCGTTATCACCCACTCGCAGTCCCCGTTAACACCCACTCGCAGTCCCCGTTAACACCCACTCGCAGTCCCCGTTAACACCCACTCGCAGTCCCCGTTAACACCCACTCGCAGTCCCCGTTAACACCCACTCGCAGTCCCCGTTAACACCCACTCGCAGTCCCCGTTAACACCCACTCGCAGTCCCCGTTAACACCCACTCGCAGTCCCCGTTAACACCCACTCGCAGTCCCCGTTAACACCCACTCGCAGTCCCCGTTAACACCCACTCGCAGTCCCCGTTAACACCCACTCGCAGTCCCCGTTATCACCCACTCGCAGTCCCCGTTAACACCCACTCGCAGTCCCCGTTAACACCCACTCGCAGTCCCCGTTAACACCCACTCGCAGTCCCCGTTAACACCCACTCGCAGTCCCCGTTAACACCCACTCGCAGTCCCCGTTAACACCCACTCGCAGTCCCCGTTAACACCCACTCGCAGTCCCCGTTAACACCCACTCGCAGTCCCCGTTAACACCCACTCGCAGTCCCCGTTAACACCCACTCGCAGTCCCCGTTAACACCCACTCGCAGTCCCCGTTAACACCCACTCGCAGTCCCCGTTATCACCCACTCGCAGTCCCCGTTAACACCCACTCGCAGTCCCCGTTAACACCCACTCGCAGTCCCCGTTAACACCCACTCGCAGTCCCCGTTAACACCCACTCGCAGTCCCCGTTAACACCCACTCGCAGTCCCCGTTAACACCCACTCGCAGTCCCCGTTAACACCCACTCGCAGTCCCCGTTAACACCCACTCGCAGTCCCCGTTAACACCCACTCGCAGTCCCCGTTAACACCCACTCGCAGTCCCCGTTAACACCCACTCGCAGTCCCCGTTAACACCCACTCGCAGTCCCCGTTATCACCCACTCGCAGTCCCCGTTAACACCCACTCGCAGTCCCCGTTAACACCCACTCGCAGTCCCCGTTAACACCCACTCGCAGTCCCCGTTAACACCCACTCGCAGTCCCCGTTAACACCCACTCGCAGTCCCCGTTAACACCCACTCGCAGTCCCCGTTAACACCCACTCGCAGTCCCCGTTAACACCCACTCGCAGTCCCCGTTAACACCCACTCGCAGTCCCCGTTAACACCCACTCGCAGTCCCCGTTAACACCCACTCGCAGTCCCCGTTAACACCCACTCGCAGTCCCCGTTATCACCCACTCGCAGTCCCCGTTAACACCCACTCGCAGTCCCCGTTAACACCCACTCGCAGTCCCCGTTAACACCCACTCGCAGTCCCCGTTAACACCCACTCGCAGTCCCCGTTAACACCCACTCGCAGTCCCCGTTAACACCCACTCGCAGTCCCCGTTAACACCCACTCGCAGTCCCCGTTAACACCCACTCGCAGTCCCCGTTAACACCCACTCGCAGTCCCCGTTAACACCCACTCGCAGTCCCCGTTAACACCCACTCGCAGTCCCCGTTAACACCCACTCGCAGTCCCCGTTATCACCCACTCGCAGTCCCCGTTAACACCCACTCGCAGTCCCCGTTAACACCCACTCGCAGTCCCCGTTAACACCCACTCGCAGTCCCCGTTAACACCCACTCGCAGTCCCCGTTAACACCCACTCGCAGTCCCCGTTAACACCCACTCGCAGTCCCCGTTAACACCCACTCGCAGTCCCCGTTAACACCCACTCGCAGTCCCCGTTAACACCCACTCGCAGTCCCCGTTAACACCCACTCGCAGTCCCCGTTAACACCCACTCGCAGTCCCCGTTAACACCCACTCGCAGTCCCCGTTATCACCCACTCGCAGTCCCCGTTAACACCCACTCGCAGTCCCCGTTAACACCCACTCGCAGTCCCCGTTAACACCCACTCGCAGTCCCCGTTAACACCCACTCGCAGTCCCCGTTAACACCCACTCGCAGTCCCCGTTAACACCCACTCGCAGTCCCCGTTAACACCCACTCGCAGTCCCCGTTAACACCCACTCGCAGTCCCCGTTAACACCCACTCGCAGTCCCCGTTAACACCCACTCGCAGTCCCCGTTAACACCCACTCGCAGTCCCCGTTAACACCCACTCGCAGTCCCCGTTATCACCCACTCGCAGTCCCCGTTAACACCCACTCGCAGTCCCCGTTAACACCCACTCGCAGTCCCCGTTAACACCCACTCGCAGTCCCCGTTAACACCCACTCGCAGTCCCCGTTAACACCCACTCGCAGTCCCCGTTAACACCCACTCGCAGTCCCCGTTAACACCCACTCGCAGTCCCCGTTAACACCCACTCGCAGTCCCCGTTAACACCCACTCGCAGTCCCCGTTAACACCCACTCGCAGTCCCCGTTAACACCCACTCGCAGTCCCCGTTAACACCCACTCGCAGTCCCCGTTATCACCCACTCGCAGTCCCCGTTAACACCCACTCGCAGTCCCCGTTAACACCCACTCGCAGTCCCCGTTAACACCCACTCGCAGTCCCCGTTAACACCCACTCGCAGTCCCCGTTAACACCCACTCGCAGTCCCCGTTAACACCCACTCGCAGTCCCCGTTAACACCCACTCGCAGTCCCCGTTAACACCCACTCGCAGTCCCCGTTAACACCCACTCGCAGTCCCCGTTAACACCCACTCGCAGTCCCCGTTAACACCCACTCGCAGTCCCCGTTAACACCCACTCGCAGTCCCCGTTATCACCCACTCGCAGTCCCCGTTAACACCCACTCGCAGTCCCCGTTAACACCCACTCGCAGTCCCCGTTAACACCCACTCGCAGTCCCCGTTAACACCCACTCGCAGTCCCCGTTAACACCCACTCGCAGTCCCCGTTAACACCCACTCGCAGTCCCCGTTAACACCCACTCGCAGTCCCCGTTAACACCCACTCGCAGTCCCCGTTAACACCCACTCGCAGTCCCCGTTAACACCCACTCGCAGTCCCCGTTAACACCCACTCGCAGTCCCCGTTAACACCCACTCGCAGTCCCCGTTATCACCCACTCGCAGTCCCCGTTAACACCCACTCGCAGTCCCCGTTAACACCCACTCGCAGTCCCCGTTAACACCCACTCGCAGTCCCCGTTAACACCCACTCGCAGTCCCCGTTAACACCCACTCGCAGTCCCCGTTAACACCCACTCGCAGTCCCCGTTAACACCCACTCGCAGTCCCCGTTAACACCCACTCGCAGTCCCCGTTAACACCCACTCGCAGTCCCCGTTAACACCCACTCGCAGTCCCCGTTAACACCCACTCGCAGTCCCCGTTAACACCCACTCGCAGTCCCCGTTATCACCCACTCGCAGTCCCCGTTAACACCCACTCGCAGTCCCCGTTAACACCCACTCGCAGTCCCCGTTAACACCCACTCGCAGTCCCCGTTAACACCCACTCGCAGTCCCCGTTAACACCCACTCGCAGTCCCCGTTAACACCCACTCGCAGTCCCCGTTAACACCCACTCGCAGTCCCCGTTAACACCCACTCGCAGTCCCCGTTAACACCCACTCGCAGTCCCCGTTAACACCCACTCGCAGTCCCCGTTAACACCCACTCGCAGTCCCCGTTAACACCCACTCGCAGTCCCCGTTATCACCCACTCGCAGTCCCCGTTAACACCCACTCGCAGTCCCCGTTAACACCCACTCGCAGTCCCCGTTAACACCCACTCGCAGTCCCCGTTAACACCCACTCGCAGTCCCCGTTAACACCCACTCGCAGTCCCCGTTAACACCCACTCGCAGTCCCCGTTAACACCCACTCGCAGTCCCCGTTAACACCCACTCGCAGTCCCCGTTAACACCCACTCGCAGTCCCCGTTAACACCCACTCGCAGTCCCCGTTAACACCCACTCGCAGTCCCCGTTAACACCCACTCGCAGTCCCCGTTATCACCCACTCGCAGTCCCCGTTAACACCCACTCGCAGTCCCCGTTAACACCCACTCGCAGTCCCCGTTAACACCCACTCGCAGTCCCCGTTAACACCCACTCGCAGTCCCCGTTAACACCCACTCGCAGTCCCCGTTAACACCCACTCGCAGTCCCCGTTAACACCCACTCGCAGTCCCCGTTAACACCCACTCGCAGTCCCCGTTAACACCCACTCGCAGTCCCCGTTAACACCCACTCGCAGTCCCCGTTAACACCCACTCGCAGTCCCCGTTAACACCCACTCGCAGTCCCCGTTATCACCCACTCGCAGTCCCCGTTAACACCCACTCGCAGTCCCCGTTAACACCCACTCGCAGTCCCCGTTAACACCCACTCGCAGTCCCCGTTAACACCCACTCGCAGTCCCCGTTAACACCCACTCGCAGTCCCCGTTAACACCCACTCGCAGTCCCCGTTAACACCCACTCGCAGTCCCCGTTAACACCCACTCGCAGTCCCCGTTAACACCCACTCGCAGTCCCCGTTAACACCCACTCGCAGTCCCCGTTAACACCCACTCGCAGTCCCCGTTAACACCCACTCGCAGTCCCCGTTATCACCCACTCGCAGTCCCCGTTAACACCCACTCGCAGTCCCCGTTAACACCCACTCGCAGTCCCCGTTAACACCCACTCGCAGTCCCCGTTAACACCCACTCGCAGTCCCCGTTAACACCCACTCGCAGTCCCCGTTAACACCCACTCGCAGTCCCCGTTAACACCCACTCGCAGTCCCCGTTAACACCCACTCGCAGTCCCCGTTAACACCCACTCGCAGTCCCCGTTAACACCCACTCGCAGTCCCCGTTAACACCCACTCGCAGTCCCCGTTAACACCCACTCGCAGTCCCCGTTATCACCCACTCGCAGTCCCCGTTAACACCCACTCGCAGTCCCCGTTAACACCCACTCGCAGTCCCCGTTAACACCCACTCGCAGTCCCCGTTAACACCCACTCGCAGTCCCCGTTAACACCCACTCGCAGTCCCCGTTAACACCCACTCGCAGTCCCCGTTAACACCCACTCGCAGTCCCCGTTAACACCCACTCGCAGTCCCCGTTAACACCCACTCGCAGTCCCCGTTAACACCCACTCGCAGTCCCCGTTAACACCCACTCGCAGTCCCCGTTAACACCCACTCGCAGTCCCCGTTATCACCCACTCGCAGTCCCCGTTAACACCCACTCGCAGTCCCCGTTAACACCCACTCGCAGTCCCCGTTAACACCCACTCGCAGTCCCCGTTAACACCCACTCGCAGTCCCCGTTAACACCCACTCGCAGTCCCCGTTAACACCCACTCGCAGTCCCCGTTAACACCCACTCGCAGTCCCCGTTAACACCCACTCGCAGTCCCCGTTAACACCCACTCGCAGTCCCCGTTAACACCCACTCGCAGTCCCCGTTAACACCCACTCGCAGTCCCCGTTAACACCCACTCGCAGTCCCCGTTATCACCCACTCGCAGTCCCCGTTAACACCCACTCGCAGTCCCCGTTAACACCCACTCGCAGTCCCCGTTAACACCCACTCGCAGTCCCCGTTAACACCCACTCGCAGTCCCCGTTAACACCCACTCGCAGTCCCCGTTAACACCCACTCGCAGTCCCCGTTAACACCCACTCGCAGTCCCCGTTAACACCCACTCGCAGTCCCCGTTAACACCCACTCGCAGTCCCCGTTAACACCCACTCGCAGTCCCCGTTAACACCCACTCGCAGTCCCCGTTAACACCCACTCGCAGTCCCCGTTATCACCCACTCGCAGTCCCCGTTAACACCCACTCGCAGTCCCCGTTAACACCCACTCGCAGTCCCCGTTAACACCCACTCGCAGTCCCCGTTAACACCCACTCGCAGTCCCCGTTAACACCCACTCGCAGTCCCCGTTAACACCCACTCGCAGTCCCCGTTAACACCCACTCGCAGTCCCCGTTAACACCCACTCGCAGTCCCCGTTAACACCCACTCGCAGTCCCCGTTAACACCCACTCGCAGTCCCCGTTAACACCCACTCGCAGTCCCCGTTAACACCCACTCGCAGTCCCCGTTATCACCCACTCGCAGTCCCCGTTAACACCCACTCGCAGTCCCCGTTAACACCCACTCGCAGTCCCCGTTAACACCCACTCGCAGTCCCCGTTAACACCCACTCGCAGTCCCCGTTAACACCCACTCGCAGTCCCCGTTAACACCCACTCGCAGTCCCCGTTAACACCCACTCGCAGTCCCCGTTAACACCCACTCGCAGTCCCCGTTAACACCCACTCGCAGTCCCCGTTAACACCCACTCGCAGTCCCCGTTAACACCCACTCGCAGTCCCCGTTAACACCCACTCGCAGTCCCCGTTATCACCCACTCGCAGTCCCCGTTAACACCCACTCGCAGTCCCCGTTAACACCCACTCGCAGTCCCCGTTAACACCCACTCGCAGTCCCCGTTAACACCCACTCGCAGTCCCCGTTAACACCCACTCGCAGTCCCCGTTAACACCCACTCGCAGTCCCCGTTAACACCCACTCGCAGTCCCCGTTAACACCCACTCGCAGTCCCCGTTAACACCCACTCGCAGTCCCCGTTAACACCCACTCGCAGTCCCCGTTAACACCCACTCGCAGTCCCCGTTAACACCCACTCGCAGTCCCCGTTATCACCCACTCGCAGTCCCCGTTAACACCCACTCGCAGTCCCCGTTAACACCCACTCGCAGTCCCCGTTAACACCCACTCGCAGTCCCCGTTAACACCCACTCGCAGTCCCCGTTAACACCCACTCGCAGTCCCCGTTAACACCCACTCGCAGTCCCCGTTAACACCCACTCGCAGTCCCCGTTAACACCCACTCGCAGTCCCCGTTAACACCCACTCGCAGTCCCCGTTAACACCCACTCGCAGTCCCCGTTAACACCCACTCGCAGTCCCCGTTAACACCCACTCGCAGTCCCCGTTATCACCCACTCGCAGTCCCCGTTAACACCCACTCGCAGTCCCCGTTAACACCCACTCGCAGTCCCCGTTAACACCCACTCGCAGTCCCCGTTAACACCCACTCGCAGTCCCCGTTAACACCCACTCGCAGTCCCCGTTAACACCCACTCGCAGTCCCCGTTAACACCCACTCGCAGTCCCCGTTAACACCCACTCGCAGTCCCCGTTAACACCCACTCGCAGTCCCCGTTAACACCCACTCGCAGTCCCCGTTAACACCCACTCGCAGTCCCCGTTAACACCCACTCGCAGTCCCCGTTATCACCCACTCGCAGTCCCCGTTAACACCCACTCGCAGTCCCCGTTAACACCCACTCGCAGTCCCCGTTAACACCCACTCGCAGTCCCCGTTAACACCCACTCGCAGTCCCCGTTAACACCCACTCGCAGTCCCCGTTAACACCCACTCGCAGTCCCCGTTAACACCCACTCGCAGTCCCCGTTAACACCCACTCGCAGTCCCCGTTAACACCCACTCGCAGTCCCCGTTAACACCCACTCGCAGTCCCCGTTAACACCCACTCGCAGTCCCCGTTAACACCCACTCGCAGTCCCCGTTATCACCCACTCGCAGTCCCCGTTAACACCCACTCGCAGTCCCCGTTAACACCCACTCGCAGTCCCCGTTAACACCCACTCGCAGTCCCCGTTAACACCCACTCGCAGTCCCCGTTAACACCCACTCGCAGTCCCCGTTAACACCCACTCGCAGTCCCCGTTAACACCCACTCGCAGTCCCCGTTAACACCCACTCGCAGTCCCCGTTAACACCCACTCGCAGTCCCCGTTAACACCCACTCGCAGTCCCCGTTAACACCCACTCGCAGTCCCCGTTAACACCCACTCGCAGTCCCCGTTATCACCCACTCGCAGTCCCCGTTAACACCCACTCGCAGTCCCCGTTAACACCCACTCGCAGTCCCCGTTAACACCCACTCGCAGTCCCCGTTAACACCCACTCGCAGTCCCCGTTAACACCCACTCGCAGTCCCCGTTAACACCCACTCGCAGTCCCCGTTAACACCCACTCGCAGTCCCCGTTAACACCCACTCGCAGTCCCCGTTAACACCCACTCGCAGTCCCCGTTAACACCCACTCGCAGTCCCCGTTAACACCCACTCGCAGTCCCCGTTAACACCCACTCGCAGTCCCCGTTATCACCCACTCGCAGTCCCCGTTAACACCCACTCGCAGTCCCCGTTAACACCCACTCGCAGTCCCCGTTAACACCCACTCGCAGTCCCCGTTAACACCCACTCGCAGTCCCCGTTAACACCCACTCGCAGTCCCCGTTAACACCCACTCGCAGTCCCCGTTAACACCCACTCGCAGTCCCCGTTAACACCCACTCGCAGTCCCCGTTAACACCCACTCGCAGTCCCCGTTAACACCCACTCGCAGTCCCCGTTAACACCCACTCGCAGTCCCCGTTAACACCCACTCGCAGTCCCCGTTATCACCCACTCGCAGTCCCCGTTAACACCCACTCGCAGTCCCCGTTAACACCCACTCGCAGTCCCCGTTAACACCCACTCGCAGTCCCCGTTAACACCCACTCGCAGTCCCCGTTAACACCCACTCGCAGTCCCCGTTAACACCCACTCGCAGTCCCCGTTAACACCCACTCGCAGTCCCCGTTAACACCCACTCGCAGTCCCCGTTAACACCCACTCGCAGTCCCCGTTAACACCCACTCGCAGTCCCCGTTAACACCCACTCGCAGTCCCCGTTAACACCCACTCGCAGTCCCCGTTATCACCCACTCGCAGTCCCCGTTAACACCCACTCGCAGTCCCCGTTAACACCCACTCGCAGTCCCCGTTAACACCCACTCGCAGTCCCCGTTAACACCCACTCGCAGTCCCCGTTAACACCCACTCGCAGTCCCCGTTAACACCCACTCGCAGTCCCCGTTAACACCCACTCGCAGTCCCCGTTAACACCCACTCGCAGTCCCCGTTAACACCCACTCGCAGTCCCCGTTAACACCCACTCGCAGTCCCCGTTAACACCCACTCGCAGTCCCCGTTAACACCCACTCGCAGTCCCCGTTATCACCCACTCGCAGTCCCCGTTAACACCCACTCGCAGTCCCCGTTAACACCCACTCGCAGTCCCCGTTAACACCCACTCGCAGTCCCCGTTAACACCCACTCGCAGTCCCCGTTAACACCCACTCGCAGTCCCCGTTAACACCCACTCGCAGTCCCCGTTAACACCCACTCGCAGTCCCCGTTAACACCCACTCGCAGTCCCCGTTAACACCCACTCGCAGTCCCCGTTAACACCCACTCGCAGTCCCCGTTAACACCCACTCGCAGTCCCCGTTAACACCCACTCGCAGTCCCCGTTATCACCCACTCGCAGTCCCCGTTAACACCCACTCGCAGTCCCCGTTAACACCCACTCGCAGTCCCCGTTAACACCCACTCGCAGTCCCCGTTAACACCCACTCGCAGTCCCCGTTAACACCCACTCGCAGTCCCCGTTAACACCCACTCGCAGTCCCCGTTAACACCCACTCGCAGTCCCCGTTAACACCCACTCGCAGTCCCCGTTAACACCCACTCGCAGTCCCCGTTAACACCCACTCGCAGTCCCCGTTAACACCCACTCGCAGTCCCCGTTAACACCCACTCGCAGTCCCCGTTATCACCCACTCGCAGTCCCCGTTAACACCCACTCGCAGTCCCCGTTAACACCCACTCGCAGTCCCCGTTAACACCCACTCGCAGTCCCCGTTAACACCCACTCGCAGTCCCCGTTAACACCCACTCGCAGTCCCCGTTAACACCCACTCGCAGTCCCCGTTAACACCCACTCGCAGTCCCCGTTAACACCCACTCGCAGTCCCCGTTAACACCCACTCGCAGTCCCCGTTAACACCCACTCGCAGTCCCCGTTAACACCCACTCGCAGTCCCCGTTAACACCCACTCGCAGTCCCCGTTATCACCCACTCGCAGTCCCCGTTAACACCCACTCGCAGTCCCCGTTAACACCCACTCGCAGTCCCCGTTAACACCCACTCGCAGTCCCCGTTAACACCCACTCGCAGTCCCCGTTAACACCCACTCGCAGTCCCCGTTAACACCCACTCGCAGTCCCCGTTAACACCCACTCGCAGTCCCCGTTAACACCCACTCGCAGTCCCCGTTAACACCCACTCGCAGTCCCCGTTAACACCCACTCGCAGTCCCCGTTAACACCCACTCGCAGTCCCCGTTAACACCCACTCGCAGTCCCCGTTATCACCCACTCGCAGTCCCCGTTAACACCCACTCGCAGTCCCCGTTAACACCCACTCGCAGTCCCCGTTAACACCCACTCGCAGTCCCCGTTAACACCCACTCGCAGTCCCCGTTAACACCCACTCGCAGTCCCCGTTAACACCCACTCGCAGTCCCCGTTAACACCCACTCGCAGTCCCCGTTAACACCCACTCGCAGTCCCCGTTAACACCCACTCGCAGTCCCCGTTAACACCCACTCGCAGTCCCCGTTAACACCCACTCGCAGTCCCCGTTAACACCCACTCGCAGTCCCCGTTATCACCCACTCGCAGTCCCCGTTAACACCCACTCGCAGTCCCCGTTAACACCCACTCGCAGTCCCCGTTAACACCCACTCGCAGTCCCCGTTAACACCCACTCGCAGTCCCCGTTAACACCCACTCGCAGTCCCCGTTAACACCCACTCGCAGTCCCCGTTAACACCCACTCGCAGTCCCCGTTAACACCCACTCGCAGTCCCCGTTAACACCCACTCGCAGTCCCCGTTAACACCCACTCGCAGTCCCCGTTAACACCCACTCGCAGTCCCCGTTAACACCCACTCGCAGTCCCCGTTATCACCCACTCGCAGTCCCCGTTAACACCCACTCGCAGTCCCCGTTAACACCCACTCGCAGTCCCCGTTAACACCCACTCGCAGTCCCCGTTAACACCCACTCGCAGTCCCCGTTAACACCCACTCGCAGTCCCCGTTAACACCCACTCGCAGTCCCCGTTAACACCCACTCGCAGTCCCCGTTAACACCCACTCGCAGTCCCCGTTAACACCCACTCGCAGTCCCCGTTAACACCCACTCGCAGTCCCCGTTAACACCCACTCGCAGTCCCCGTTAACACCCACTCGCAGTCCCCGTTATCACCCACTCGCAGTCCCCGTTAACACCCACTCGCAGTCCCCGTTAACACCCACTCGCAGTCCCCGTTAACACCCACTCGCAGTCCCCGTTAACACCCACTCGCAGTCCCCGTTAACACCCACTCGCAGTCCCCGTTAACACCCACTCGCAGTCCCCGTTAACACCCACTCGCAGTCCCCGTTAACACCCACTCGCAGTCCCCGTTAACACCCACTCGCAGTCCCCGTTAACACCCACTCGCAGTCCCCGTTAACACCCACTCGCAGTCCCCGTTAACACCCACTCGCAGTCCCCGTTATCACCCACTCGCAGTCCCCGTTAACACCCACTCGCAGTCCCCGTTAACACCCACTCGCAGTCCCCGTTAACACCCACTCGCAGTCCCCGTTAACACCCACTCGCAGTCCCCGTTAACACCCACTCGCAGTCCCCGTTAACACCCACTCGCAGTCCCCGTTAACACCCACTCGCAGTCCCCGTTAACACCCACTCGCAGTCCCCGTTAACACCCACTCGCAGTCCCCGTTAACACCCACTCGCAGTCCCCGTTAACACCCACTCGCAGTCCCCGTTAACACCCACTCGCAGTCCCCGTTATCACCCACTCGCAGTCCCCGTTAACACCCACTCGCAGTCCCCGTTAACACCCACTCGCAGTCCCCGTTAACACCCACTCGCAGTCCCCGTTAACACCCACTCGCAGTCCCCGTTAACACCCACTCGCAGTCCCCGTTAACACCCACTCGCAGTCCCCGTTAACACCCACTCGCAGTCCCCGTTAACACCCACTCGCAGTCCCCGTTAACACCCACTCGCAGTCCCCGTTAACACCCACTCGCAGTCCCCGTTAACACCCACTCGCAGTCCCCGTTAACACCCACTCGCAGTCCCCGTTATCACCCACTCGCAGTCCCCGTTAACACCCACTCGCAGTCCCCGTTAACACCCACTCGCAGTCCCCGTTAACACCCACTCGCAGTCCCCGTTAACACCCACTCGCAGTCCCCGTTAACACCCACTCGCAGTCCCCGTTAACACCCACTCGCAGTCCCCGTTAACACCCACTCGCAGTCCCCGTTAACACCCACTCGCAGTCCCCGTTAACACCCACTCGCAGTCCCCGTTAACACCCACTCGCAGTCCCCGTTAACACCCACTCGCAGTCCCCGTTAACACCCACTCGCAGTCCCCGTTATCACCCACTCGCAGTCCCCGTTAACACCCACTCGCAGTCCCCGTTAACACCCACTCGCAGTCCCCGTTAACACCCACTCGCAGTCCCCGTTAACACCCACTCGCAGTCCCCGTTAACACCCACTCGCAGTCCCCGTTAACACCCACTCGCAGTCCCCGTTAACACCCACTCGCAGTCCCCGTTAACACCCACTCGCAGTCCCCGTTAACACCCACTCGCAGTCCCCGTTAACACCCACTCGCAGTCCCCGTTAACACCCACTCGCAGTCCCCGTTAACACCCACTCGCAGTCCCCGTTATCACCCACTCGCAGTCCCCGTTAACACCCACTCGCAGTCCCCGTTAACACCCACTCGCAGTCCCCGTTAACACCCACTCGCAGTCCCCGTTAACACCCACTCGCAGTCCCCGTTAACACCCACTCGCAGTCCCCGTTAACACCCACTCGCAGTCCCCGTTAACACCCACTCGCAGTCCCCGTTAACACCCACTCGCAGTCCCCGTTAACACCCACTCGCAGTCCCCGTTAACACCCACTCGCAGTCCCCGTTAACACCCACTCGCAGTCCCCGTTAACACCCACTCGCAGTCCCCGTTATCACCCACTCGCAGTCCCCGTTAACACCCACTCGCAGTCCCCGTTAACACCCACTCGCAGTCCCCGTTAACACCCACTCGCAGTCCCCGTTAACACCCACTCGCAGTCCCCGTTAACACCCACTCGCAGTCCCCGTTAACACCCACTCGCAGTCCCCGTTAACACCCACTCGCAGTCCCCGTTAACACCCACTCGCAGTCCCCGTTAACACCCACTCGCAGTCCCCGTTAACACCCACTCGCAGTCCCCGTTAACACCCACTCGCAGTCCCCGTTAACACCCACTCGCAGTCCCCGTTATCACCCACTCGCAGTCCCCGTTAACACCCACTCGCAGTCCCCGTTAACACCCACTCGCAGTCCCCGTTAACACCCACTCGCAGTCCCCGTTAACACCCACTCGCAGTCCCCGTTAACACCCACTCGCAGTCCCCGTTAACACCCACTCGCAGTCCCCGTTAACACCCACTCGCAGTCCCCGTTAACACCCACTCGCAGTCCCCGTTAACACCCACTCGCAGTCCCCGTTAACACCCACTCGCAGTCCCCGTTAACACCCACTCGCAGTCCCCGTTAACACCCACTCGCAGTCCCCGTTATCACCCACTCGCAGTCCCCGTTAACACCCACTCGCAGTCCCCGTTAACACCCACTCGCAGTCCCCGTTAACACCCACTCGCAGTCCCCGTTAACACCCACTCGCAGTCCCCGTTAACACCCACTCGCAGTCCCCGTTAACACCCACTCGCAGTCCCCGTTAACACCCACTCGCAGTCCCCGTTAACACCCACTCGCAGTCCCCGTTAACACCCACTCGCAGTCCCCGTTAACACCCACTCGCAGTCCCCGTTAACACCCACTCGCAGTCCCCGTTAACACCCACTCGCAGTCCCCGTTATCACCCACTCGCAGTCCCCGTTAACACCCACTCGCAGTCCCCGTTAACACCCACTCGCAGTCCCCGTTAACACCCACTCGCAGTCCCCGTTAACACCCACTCGCAGTCCCCGTTAACACCCACTCGCAGTCCCCGTTAACACCCACTCGCAGTCCCCGTTAACACCCACTCGCAGTCCCCGTTAACACCCACTCGCAGTCCCCGTTAACACCCACTCGCAGTCCCCGTTAACACCCACTCGCAGTCCCCGTTAACACCCACTCGCAGTCCCCGTTAACACCCACTCGCAGTCCCCGTTATCACCCACTCGCAGTCCCCGTTAACACCCACTCGCAGTCCCCGTTAACACCCACTCGCAGTCCCCGTTAACACCCACTCGCAGTCCCCGTTAACACCCACTCGCAGTCCCCGTTAACACCCACTCGCAGTCCCCGTTAACACCCACTCGCAGTCCCCGTTAACACCCACTCGCAGTCCCCGTTAACACCCACTCGCAGTCCCCGTTAACACCCACTCGCAGTCCCCGTTAACACCCACTCGCAGTCCCCGTTAACACCCACTCGCAGTCCCCGTTAACACCCACTCGCAGTCCCCGTTATCACCCACTCGCAGTCCCCGTTAACACCCACTCGCAGTCCCCGTTAACACCCACTCGCAGTCCCCGTTAACACCCACTCGCAGTCCCCGTTAACACCCACTCGCAGTCCCCGTTAACACCCACTCGCAGTCCCCGTTAACACCCACTCGCAGTCCCCGTTAACACCCACTCGCAGTCCCCGTTAACACCCACTCGCAGTCCCCGTTAACACCCACTCGCAGTCCCCGTTAACACCCACTCGCAGTCCCCGTTAACACCCACTCGCAGTCCCCGTTAACACCCACTCGCAGTCCCCGTTATCACCCACTCGCAGTCCCCGTTAACACCCACTCGCAGTCCCCGTTAACACCCACTCGCAGTCCCCGTTAACACCCACTCGCAGTCCCCGTTAACACCCACTCGCAGTCCCCGTTAACACCCACTCGCAGTCCCCGTTAACACCCACTCGCAGTCCCCGTTAACACCCACTCGCAGTCCCCGTTAACACCCACTCGCAGTCCCCGTTAACACCCACTCGCAGTCCCCGTTAACACCCACTCGCAGTCCCCGTTAACACCCACTCGCAGTCCCCGTTAACACCCACTCGCAGTCCCCGTTATCACCCACTCGCAGTCCCCGTTAACACCCACTCGCAGTCCCCGTTAACACCCACTCGCAGTCCCCGTTAACACCCACTCGCAGTCCCCGTTAACACCCACTCGCAGTCCCCGTTAACACCCACTCGCAGTCCCCGTTAACACCCACTCGCAGTCCCCGTTAACACCCACTCGCAGTCCCCGTTAACACCCACTCGCAGTCCCCGTTAACACCCACTCGCAGTCCCCGTTAACACCCACTCGCAGTCCCCGTTAACACCCACTCGCAGTCCCCGTTAACACCCACTCGCAGTCCCCGTTATCACCCACTCGCAGTCCCCGTTAACACCCACTCGCAGTCCCCGTTAACACCCACTCGCAGTCCCCGTTAACACCCACTCGCAGTCCCCGTTAACACCCACTCGCAGTCCCCGTTAACACCCACTCGCAGTCCCCGTTAACACCCACTCGCAGTCCCCGTTAACACCCACTCGCAGTCCCCGTTAACACCCACTCGCAGTCCCCGTTAACACCCACTCGCAGTCCCCGTTAACACCCACTCGCAGTCCCCGTTAACACCCACTCGCAGTCCCCGTTAACACCCACTCGCAGTCCCCGTTATCACCCACTCGCAGTCCCCGTTAACACCCACTCGCAGTCCCCGTTAACACCCACTCGCAGTCCCCGTTAACACCCACTCGCAGTCCCCGTTAACACCCACTCGCAGTCCCCGTTAACACCCACTCGCAGTCCCCGTTAACACCCACTCGCAGTCCCCGTTAACACCCACTCGCAGTCCCCGTTAACACCCACTCGCAGTCCCCGTTAACACCCACTCGCAGTCCCCGTTAACACCCACTCGCAGTCCCCGTTAACACCCACTCGCAGTCCCCGTTAACACCCACTCGCAGTCCCCGTTATCACCCACTCGCAGTCCCCGTTAACACCCACTCGCAGTCCCCGTTAACACCCACTCGCAGTCCCCGTTAACACCCACTCGCAGTCCCCGTTAACACCCACTCGCAGTCCCCGTTAACACCCACTCGCAGTCCCCGTTAACACCCACTCGCAGTCCCCGTTAACACCCACTCGCAGTCCCCGTTAACACCCACTCGCAGTCCCCGTTAACACCCACTCGCAGTCCCCGTTAACACCCACTCGCAGTCCCCGTTAACACCCACTCGCAGTCCCCGTTAACACCCACTCGCAGTCCCCGTTATCACCCACTCGCAGTCCCCGTTAACACCCACTCGCAGTCCCCGTTATCACCCACTCGCAGTCCCCGTTAACACCCACTCGCAGTCCCCGTTATCACCCACTCGCAGTCCCCGTTAACACCCACTCGCAGTCCCCGTTATCACCCACTCGCAGTCCCCGTTAACACCCACTCGCAGTCCCCGTTATCACCCACTCGCAGTCCCCGTTAACACCCACTCGCAGTCCCCGTTATCACCCACTCGCAGTCCCCGTTAACACCCACTCGCAGTCCCCGTTATCACCCACTCGCAGTCCCCGTTAACACCCACTCGCAGTCCCCGTTATCACCCACTCGCAGTCCCCGTTAACACCCACTCGCAGTCCCCGTTATCACCCACTCGCAGTCCCCGTTAACACCCACTCGCAGTCCCCGTTATCACCCACTCGCAGTCCCCGTTAACACCCACTCGCAGTCCCCGTTATCACCCACTCGCAGTCCCCGTTAACACCCACTCGCAGTCCCCGTTAACACCCACTCGCAGTCCCCGTTAACACCCACTCGCAGTCCCCGTTAACACCCACTCGCAATCCCCGTTAACACCCACTCGCAGTCCCATTAACACCCACTCGCAGTCTCCATTATCGCCCACTCGCAGTCCCCGTTAACACTCACTCGCAGTCCCCGTTATCACCCACTCGCAGTCCCCGTTAACACCCACTCGCAGTCCCCGTTATCACCCACTCGCAGTACCCGTTATCGCCCACTCGCAGTACCCGTTATCACTCACTCGCAGTCCCCGTTATCACCCACTCGCAGTCCCCGTTAACACCCACTCGCAGTCCCCGTTATCACCCACTCGCAGTCCCCGTTAACACCCACTCGCAGTCCCCGTTATCACCCACTCGCAGTCCCCGTTAACACCCACTCGCAGTACCCGTTATCGCCCACTCGCAGTCTCCGTTATCGCCCACTCGCAGTCCCAGTTAACATCCACTCGCAATCCCCGTTAACATCCACTCGCAGTCCCCATTATCGTCCACTCACAATCCCCGTTAACGCCCACTCGCAATCCCCGTTAACGCCCACTTGCAATCCCCGTTATCGCCCACTCGCAGTCCCCGTTATCACCCACTCGCAGTCCCCGTTAACACCCACTCGCAATCCCCATTATCGCCCACTCGCAGTCCCCATTATCGTCCACTCGCAATCCCCGTTAACACCCACTCGCAATCCCCATTATCGCCCACTCGCAGTCCCCATTATCGTCCACTCACAATCCCCGTTAACACCCACTCGCAATCCCCGTTATCGCCCACTCGCAGTCCCCATTATCGTCCACTCGCAGTCCCCATTATCGTCCACTCGCAATCCCCATTAACGCCCACTCGCAGTCCCCGTTAACGCCCACTCGCAGACCCCGTTAACGCCCACTCGTCGTCCCCTTTAACATGCATTCGCCATCCCCATTAACACACACTCGCCATCTCCATTAACACCCACTCGCCATCTCCATTAACACCCACTCGCCGTCCGCATTATCGCCCACTCGCCGTCCCCGTTAAAACCCACTCGCAGTCCCCGTTATCACCCACTCGCCGTCCCAGTTAACACCCACTCGCCTTCCCCATTATCCCCCACTCGCCGTCCCAGTTAACACCCACTCGCCTTCCCCATTACCGCCCACTCGCCGTCCCCATTATCGCCCTCTCGCCGTCCCCATTATCGCCCTCTCGCCGTCCCCATTAACACTCACTCGCCGTCCCCATTAACACCGACTCGCTGTCCCCGTTAACACGCATTCGCCGTCCCCATTATCGCCCGCTCGCCGTCCCCGTGAACACGTATTCGCCGTCCCCGTTATCGCCCACTCACCGTCACCATTATCGCCCACTCGCCGTCCCCATTATCGCCCACTCGCCGTCCCCATTATCGCCCACTCGCCGTCCCCATTATCGCCCACTCGCCGTCCCCATTATCGCCCACTCGCCGTCCCCATTATCGCCCACTCGCCGTCCCCATTATCGCCCACTCGCCGTCCCCATTATCGCCCACTCGCCGTCCCCATTATCGCCCACTCGCCGTCCCCATTATCGCCCACTCGCCGTCCCCATTATCGCCCACTCGCCGTCCCCATTATCGCCCACTCGCCGTCCCCATTATCGCCCACTCGCCGTCCCCATTATCGCCCACTCGCCGTCCCCATTATCGCCCACTCGCCGTCCCCATTATCGCCCACTCGCCGTCCCCATTATCGCCCACTCGCCGTCCCCATTATCGCCCACTCGCCGTCCCCATTATCGCCCACTCGCCGTCCCCATTATCGCCCACTCGCCGTCCCCATTATCGCCCACTCGCCGTCCCCATTATCGCCCACTCGCCGTCCCCATTATCGCCCACTCGCCGTCCCCATTATCGCCCACTCGCCGTCCCCATTATCGCCCACTCGCCGTCCCCATTATCGCCC
>NW_025214919.1:54614-55000 GCF_004010195.1 Chiloscyllium plagiosum
CTCGCAGTCCCCGTTAACACCCACTCGCCGTCCCCGTTAACACCCACTCGCGTTCCCCATTATCACCCACTCGCGTTCCCCATTATCACCCACTCGCCGTCCCCATTAACACCCACTCGCCGTCCCCATTAACACCCACTCACCGTCCCCATTATCACCCACTCACCGTCCCCATTATCACCCACTCACCGTCCCCATTACCATCTACCTGGCTTCTCTTCTTCCCGATCTTACTAACAACATTCACTATGTTCACCTACTTTGTCTCTCTCTCTGAGCTCTGTCTCCACTATTGGCTCACTCTTCACCCCTACCCTCATCCCCATCATCACGATAAATACTACATTTTTCCCATTGCTGTCAGTTCTGAAGAAGGGTCACTGAAC
>NW_025214920.1:0-8432 GCF_004010195.1 Chiloscyllium plagiosum
TTATCATCTACTGGATCATTCAGCTCCAATTCTTCATTAAACATATCTTTCTTGTCACCGAGATCAAGCTCAGGGTCTGTATAAGCAATAAGATCAAATTCCCCTGATTTTAAGAGATCATCCAAATGTGGGTCATTTGTTTCTAGGTTGTCTAAATTATCCAAGTCAGGATCACCTTTCCCATCTACTGGATCCAAATTTAAGTTCTCTAAATCTTCATCATCTAAGTCTTTAACCTCTAGGTCTCTCACTCCATCAAGGTCCTTAACATCAAGATCTTTCACTGAAGGTTCATCTGAATCAAGTTTTTCTACCATATTGTCTCCTTGCACAGACGCACTGGCAGACAATGAGACTGTTGATGTAAAAGCTTCACTGGCAGGTGGATTGCTCAAAGAACGAGAAAGGGGCATGGCTGGGTGATTTACATGCATTTGCTGTTGGTGCTGATTAAGTTGATCTAAATCACCACAATTTTCAATTTGGTTATGTATGCCATGCTGTTGATTTGACACTGAATCCACTGACTTTGGTCCTTGACTTGGAGAGAAAGTACCCTGCCCTGGTATAGGAACTACACCAGGCCTTTGTTGTGGACTAGCAGGATCCAAACCACTGGAAGGCACCAATGATGCAAAAGGAAGTCGTGGCCTATTTTCTGGTATTCTGTGCCGCAGTTCTATGAATGGTTGTCCTGAAATATTGTGCTGCTGCATTTGCATACCCCGAGGAGGAAAATGTTGAGGGATAATTACTCCATTGTTCACCTGTGGATTGTTTAAAGACCTGGTAAAATCCACAGAAAGTGATCGCCTTAGCTGCTGTGGAAGGCCAGGAACATTTGCCTGCATCTGATGTGGCCCAAGGAAGTGTTCCTGATTTGCAAATGGTCTCTGTCCATTAACGGCAAAAGAGTTCCTAGAAGAAAGAATAACAATTCAATATACCAAGTCAATTAGGGCAATACCCAAGTAAGTGAATGAACGTGAAAAGATATTCAATAAGTTATATCTGCCTATAACAGATTATAACAGGAGCTGTCCTTACCATGGTAAAGATAGAGTTGCCATAGTCTCAGAGAACTACGAAAGGGAGAGAGAGAAAGAAAAAAAAGAGGAAGAAAATAAAAAGAGAAAGAAAAAAAAGAGGAAGGAAGGAAGGGAGGGAATGAGGGAAGGAGGGAGAAAGAGAGAGACAGAGAGAGACAAAGAGAGAGAGAGATTGAGAAAGATAAAAGAGAGACAGCGAGACAGACAGCGAGAGAGACAGAGAGAGAAACAGACACACAAGGCCCTTGGCCCAACAAGTCCACACCGACCCGCCGAAGCGTAACCCACCCAGACCCATTCCCCCACATTTACCCCTTCACCTAACACTACGGGCAATTTAGCATGGCCAATTCACCTAACCGGCAAATCTTTGGATTGTGGGAGGAAACCCCCGCAGACACGGGGAGAATGTGCAAACTCCACACAGAGATTCACCTGAGGTGGGAATTGAACCCGGGTCTCTGGCGCTGTCAGGCTGCAGTGCTAACCACTGCGGCCACCGTGCCGCCCTTTCATTTGTGTGTGTGTTGGGGTGGTTGCTTTCGAAGTCCAGGACTTGGTCTCTGTGTGTGTGCCTTTCCTGTATACCTTTGTGGTGAATTCTCCGTTAGGTGTTCTCTGTACCATCACGTCTCGGAATGGCCGTTGGTTGTCCTTTTTTTCCTCTCTCGTGAATCGGATTCCTGTGACAAAGACAACGGAACGAGGACATTCCGCAACCCAAAGGACTAGCCACACTACCATACATCAAGAGCATTTCCGAAATGACAGCCAGACTACTGCGACCACGAGGACTCATCACAGCACACAAACCAACAGCCACTCTCAGACAACAACTCACCAGAACGAAGGACCCGATGGCCAGCATGAACAAAACCAGTGCAGTGTACAATATCCCATGCAAGGACTGCACAAAACACTACATAGGACAAACAAGAAGACAGCCTGTATTCCTCATGAAGGGCTTTTGCCCGAAACGTCGATTTTACTGCTCCTCGAATGAACCTGAACTACTGTGCTTTTCCAGTACCACTCTAATCTAGAATCTGGTTTCCAGCATCTGCAGTCCTTGTTTTTACCTTTTTATCGAGTCTCACAACACAATGTCAATTTGCAAGTATCGAACAAAACCTGCAAAGACCGTCCATCTTTCAGGGACAAGGTGAGACCCTCTCAAAACATTTCAAGAAAGTAGCCCGAACCATAACATTGTCAGTTGGTTTAGTTAGGTTTAACGCGGTTTTTCAACTTAGTTTTAAATAACACACAATTTAGAGACAACATTAACAAATAAAATGCAAGCAAAAATAGAATAGAACAGAAAATAACTTAAACTGTCAAAATACCCAACAGATTATACCACTTTGTTCATACAATCAGTGACTAGTGTTGTGCCTCAATGATCGGTGTTGGGACCGCAATTATTCCGACTTTACATAGATAATTTCGAATTGCTACCATGTGGAGACTGTCAATGTTTGCAGACGTCACTGTGATTGGCGACACAGAAAAGTGTGCAGAGAACTATGAGACTTTGCAGAGGGACATAGATAAATTGTGTGAGTGGGCAGAAGTATGACAGATGGAGTACAAGGTTAATAAACGAGAAGTCATACATTTTGGTCGGAGAAACAGTAAAAATGATTATTCTTTGAACGGGAAAAATTTGTAGCATGTTACTACCTGGCTGTCCATGGCGCTGAGTTGACACTACCTCAGTAAACGTTTTTTAAAGCTAAAGTAGATTATTTTGGGAAAAATAATGTAATTCAGGGGTACAGCGAGAGTGCGAGTAAGTGGACCTGAGTCCACGAAAACATCAGCCATTATATTGTTGAATGACAGAGTACGTTTGAAGGCTTGGACAGCATACTCCTGCTCCTAGTTCTCATGTTCTTTATGTTCTTGTGTTCCAAATCACCATAAACCAAACCAAATCAGAGAAACTGAGCTGGAAGAATTGGCCACACCCCTTTCAAAGTGAAAGATTTCTTTAAAAAATGCTCGAAAGTCTTCCACCTGATACCGTGTCTTTTACCTAAAATCAATCTGGCACAAAAGCCCTTCCAAGCACAGGCTTTTCAGAATGTGTGTCTTTTATGACCTTCTAACAAAAAAGCCAAGGACTCTTTCACTTGTTAAAAGAGCAGCAGCATCGCACCCTTTTTTCTCTCCTGATATCCCCCACTAGTGTACTCCTACATCCATCTGCTCTTCAAGTGATTCACCTGATCCCACCTACCGAGACTTGACATATAAATCCTACATTTGTTCTTGACCAGAACCTCAATATCCCCCTTTTTGTAATGTACACTACGTCTGCTAGCATTGCCCTTCCCACTAAGAGGAACATGTTGTCCCTGAATGCTCAATGTCTCAGTTTTAATAGACTGCTACTTGCCAGCCACCAGTTTACCCGGAAACAGCTTCCCCCATCACCTTTTGAAGGTTTCTGCCTAATACTGTCAAAATTATCTGTGTCCCAATTTATAACTTTAGTTGTCCACCAGTCTTATTCAGTTCCAGAACTATTCCCAAACTAATGGAATTACGGTCACTGGTCCTATCATTCTTTCCCTCTCACGGCTCATTCACCTGCCCTGTCGTATTCCCCAAGAAGAAATAACGCAGACGTCTAGTTCAGACCATCGATGGTCATAGTTAATGAGACTGTTGGCTTTAAGGTGAAAATATGTGCTTGCATATATATTACTGTTGCGTGTATATGTGTTTGTTTCTGTATTTGCCTGTATCTTTGTGTGTGAGCTTTATTGTATTAATTTGCATCAGCCCCTCTCTGAGCATTCGGGATTCTGTCGTTTTAGGAGTGAATTCATTGAAACGGGCATGAAAATGTCCCTTTTCGCTCTCTTTCCCTCTCCGTCTCTCTCACTCACTTCTATTTAAAGTGATGCAATACGAGCCTCTGATGGCCGCTCCACGCCACAGCACAGGCAGAAGCTTTGTTTGGAAAAGGCAGCAAAGAGAGTGCCTCTCTCACATTTCAACTCAATTAGTTTGTTTGCCTGCACAATCTGATGAATGCAGTGAAACGTTTCTAATATTATCATTTTTTGCACAATTTTAGGTCCAAGGTTCAGGAAGCACGGTACCTCAGTTCTCAACAATGCTGTGTCACAGCGCTGAGGGGCCGGTTTTGATGTCTGCGTGGGTTTCATCCACGTGCACTAGTTCCTCCCACAATCCAAAGATGTCGAGTGTCGGTTAATTGGTCATGCTAAGTTGCTCATACTGTTCAGAAATGTGTAGGGAGTGAGCTTTAATCCTGGCAATTGTTGATTAATAGGGTATGGGAATGGATCTGTGTGGGTTATCATTTTCAGTGGCAGAGTGGAGTTGTTGGGCCACACGGCCAGCTTTCATCCTACACCGACTGTATAACCTAGGTACAGATACTTTACCACTTGATATTAATATGAATGAAAGAGAAATGAAAGTCCAGTGCAAGAATAAATATTTTACGAAAAACATTGGAATTACTATCCTTGGAACATTGGAATTACTCCTCCATCGCCAGACCACAACAACACGACGGTTGGAGGAAGAGCGCCTCATCTTCCGCCTAGGAACCCTCCAACCACAAGGGATAAACTCGGATTTCACAAGTTTCCTCATTTCCCCTCCCCCCACCTTGCCTGACCTGCTGCGCTTTTCCAGCAACACATTTTCAGCTCTGATCTCCAGCATCTGCAGACCTCACTTTATCTTTAAACCCAGTCTATGCAACCATGGAGTTTTCAGACTGCACCAGGCTCAGTCTCCAGACCGACTGGGCCCAGTCTCCAGACCAAGTTGAGCTTTAAAGCTGAATGTATTGTGTCGCTCGTTAGACTCCAGTGTGGGACTCCCCACCAAGTCTTACCACCATCATTCCTCTCAGAGTTACTTCAAGAAGTTAAAGGTTTTGAAAAAAGAAGCTTCTGAAAGACCAAAAATAAAAGCAAGGGAGAAGAACGAGCGGAGCAGAGCTATTCTGGCTAGAACATCACGAATCTGCTGCCTGCTTTGGCTATTTCACAGCCTTCTCCATCAGCAAAGAATGACTTTGGAGACTCAGGACGGTTTTGTCCTATGCCTTGCAATGTTGTCCTTGAAATATTATTAGATCCAGGTGAATATGTCCATTGCTAGAATTGGGCTTTACAATTCATCCTCATTATAATGTTGAAGAGTACAACAAAACATATTAAAAGTTAGAGTAAAGTGTAACAACATTCATCTCAATCCTTTGGAGTCTGCTTCACTCAGATTGGTGTGGAAAACTATACTATTGCTGGGTCTGCACAGCTCCCGTGTTGGACAGATATCTCGTCCGGGTCTATACAGGGTTCGATTAAGGGCAGGTTGCTTGATTGGGCAGAGCAAGACATTGTCTACATCGTGTTCCATGCTGAATGGATATCTCCCTTGGGTTTATGGTGTTTGGTTTGGTTCTGTGCGGTGAACTGAGAATGTGATATTAAAAAAGTCAACTAATCCGGCAATGGCTTTATTTTATGTTGTGATGCTTGTGATTGCAACTTCCGGCTAACTCCATTGACTTGCAATGTGACCATGCACAATACATCGTGTTGCTGAATACCCACTGTCCTGGCAGCTGCCACAGCTTTTCGTTCAGATGTATTGAATCATTCCCATCGCCTCCGGGTCTCCACGATGAAAGAAAGAATGGCATCTCGGATAAAGGCCTTGATAAATGGTCCAATATACACTGCCCCTCACATCTCCCCACCACCAACCAACCACATAAAAATATCCCGTGTGTAATGAGAGCAATTGTGCCAGTGGGAATATCGCGGAAGAGATCATCAGGCAGATTGAACAACGTTTCTGACGTCTGAACGAGTCAGAGCGAACCTTCCAGTAGACACTGTACTATGAATTCCCAAGATAATTCCGTTGATATAATATTTAGCTTTTTATTTGCCCTGAAAATTTCGCAGATTCACAATGGCCTACGTTATATCCCATTTAACAAATTGCTGTCCATTACTTATTGAATTACAGACTCTCTACGTCCTATTGACAACTCCGTTTCCTAGGTATGTTAGCGTCTTTGGTGTATGTAATTAGAATGTATTTCTTACATTTATCAAAATAATTGGGAAAGTTTGCAAATAGTTGCTGAGTCAGCATCGATCACTGTTTCACTGTAGTTATTAATGTCTGATAAACACATAGAGGCAAAATTATCTCTATTTTATCCAGTCTTCCGACTCTGTAACCATGCCCCCTATATAGCAGCTTTGAAATTCTAAATAGTTATTCCCATTTCCTATGTGACAGACATGATGGATTAAAACTGCTCCAATTGCTGAGTAACAGCCACGGATCGCTGAATGGTTGAATGGCTCATTTTGTTGCTATTTAAAATTCCTGATGGGCTGAATGTTCTTCTTCAGTGTAGGTGTAGCTGGGACATGTTGGAACCCTCAGTAGACTGCCCACTTCTGACTTTATCATGGAGGTAAGGCCATTGGCGTTGCAACTGCTGATAATCCACAATGCCTCATGGATACCCAGTTTCCAATTGCTCGGTCATCTGGAAGTATGACCAACTTCGCAGGATGGAGTGCCAAATAACACAGCAGGTTGTGTATTCAATATGCGGCTGAAACTTTCGCACCGCCAGCAATGTGTGCTGGTTTCTCGTACAGATGCTGTTTGGGACAGATCCCTCTGTGACAAGTAGTTTGTTGAGAATGTTTCCCTCTGGTTCATCTATCACGTCCCACAGTCTGGCTGCTGTGTGTTTCAGTCCTCGTTGCTCAGTCAGTGGTGTGCTTTTGGAGACACTCCTGGTGATCAACATTGAGATACCAGATCCCTAGTACGCTCTGTGGCATTGCCACCCTCAGCGCTTCCTCTTATTTGTTTTTAGCATCGACGAGGACTAATTGATCAACAAAAGGTGATGTGGAGGGCAGTGGATGCCCGTCATCTGGAGATTTCCTAGATCATCCCAAAACAGTTACCATCAAGTTTCCCTAGTTCTGGAACCAATGTTCGTCAATTCCAGGCAACTCAGTCCCTTTCCACGGGGCACTCAGTGGTGGGTCCGTCCTATCGTTAGGACAGGATCGACCCAGGGATGGTTATGGGGCTTCATGGAACATTGTCCATCAGTTCTGATTCTGTGAGTATGAGAATTTCAGCATTTTAGCTGACTGTCATTATGAGGAATAAAGGGGACAATGGTACAGGGAATAATAGGTTATAAAGCTGAACGAATGGTCCTGTATCAAAATGTGTGTTGTATTCGCAAAATAGGTGAAAGAATCCATTGAATACTTTGAGGGTAAATTCAAATGATGTAATGACATTAGGGAGAACTGACTGCAGGGTGACTGATTTTGGAAACTGAACATTTTGAACATATCATATTTTGGAATGTTATTCAAAAATTATTTGGAAGTCGGGGAGATCTCGGAATAAGGGATGGCACCTGCATGAATGTAAAATTTAATTTTTCATCAAATGATCGAGATATTGCTTTTGTAGCTAGGTGCCAGTTGAGGTTTTGGAGAGATTCCACCGTCAAGCTGAATGGGTCTCACCAAACATAATCGGCAGAAGGGATTTTTCATCAAATGATCGAGATATTGCTTTTGTAGCTAGGTGCCAGTTGAGGTTTTGGAGAGATTTCACCGTCAGGCTGAGTGGGTCTCACCAAACATAATCGGCAGAAGGGCCGTTGTGATGTGAAGCTTCATGACACTATCACCTTCTGGACCTGACCTTCCCCAGAATTCTACGACTGACATTCCCCTGAACATTCTGTTTCAGACATGCTTTGTAAGATTCTATCACTGACATTGTCTGCACCATTCTATACCTGACATTCCCCGGAGCAGTCTACAACTGAGACACATCAGAACATTGTGCTACCGACATTCTCCAGAACATTCTAAAACCGACATTTCTGAAACAATCTGTAAATGATTTTCCCAGAACATTCTATAACTGACATCCTCTGGAAATGTCTATCACCAACATTATCCAAAACATTTTATAACTTACATTCCTCGGAATAATTTTCCACTGACATTATTTATGAACGGCCGGACGTCAGTGATTTGAATAAAACATAAGTTCCCGAGGTGAGATATCCCTTTGCAAGTTGAAGCAGGTACAGTTCGAAGTCCCATCGAACCTTTAAAGGTGAATACATTTTCCCTGCGTTTACATTTCTTCACGACAGAGGACTGATCATGATTTCGATTCAAAGGCAGAAATTTCCAATCTCCGATTGTCCTTAAGGAACTGTGTGAGAAACCTTCAAGACGGCGAGGTTTTCACCCTCCATATTTTAACTCTCAAGTGATCGAGTGTGTGGGAATGTTCGAGAAAACATCTGTTATT
>NW_025214920.1:10989-45590 GCF_004010195.1 Chiloscyllium plagiosum
GAGGTGGAGTAAGAATGATGGTGTGGTAATGTTTGTGAGAATCAGCATCATGTTAGGGATGTTTGCGGGTGAGTGGGCTTGTTGGTTTACGAGTGTGTGTGGGAGTGACTGTTATGGTGCGGGAGTGCGCAGATTAATTCGCATGAAGTTGGGCGTTCATGCTGGCGAATGAGTGTGACCGTGCTGTCGTGCACATGGCAATCGAGTGTCCATGGCTAAGTGTGCAGAGGGAGTGAGCTAAAAATGGGAAAGTGTCCTGGGGAGTGTGGATGAGGGTGATGATGTGTATAGCAAGTGTACATGACAGTGGGGAAGTGTTCATTGGAGTAACTCTGACAGTGGTAGAGTGTGCAGTGGAGGAGGCACTAAATTTGGGTGAGTGCAGGTGAGTGAGTGTGATGGTGGGGAATTGTGTTGGATAGTTTGTGTAACAGAAAGGGATCATGCAGCGGAGTGAGCATTCGGGGGCGGGTTTGTCTGGGTGAGTGAACGTGACATTGGGGCAGTATTCAGTGGAGCGAAAGTGGCAGTGAGGAAGTTTGTGGGGCATGAGCTTCAAAGTGGCTGAGAGCGCAGTGACGTGAGGGTGCTGGTGGATGCATGTGTGGAAGAGGGCGTGATAGTGGTGTAGTTTGCGGGTGACACAGTGTGAAAGTGGGGGAGTGTGCAGATAGAGTGAGCGACCCGGTGGCGGAGTGTGTGTGAGAGTGCCAGTGACAGTGGGGGAATTTATGGCAAAAGTGCATGCTGGTCTCGAAGTGTGCAGGAGAGTGAGTCTGATGGGGCAGGAACTTACAGCGCAGTCAATGTGATAACATGAAATATGCAGGGGATTGAGTGCGAGAGAGAATGTGACAGTGGGGATGTACTCAGGCAAGTGAGCAAAACCGTGTCAGAGCGTGTAACAGAATGAACGTGACGCTGGTGGAGAGTACAGGGAAGTGAGTATGATGATGTCATAGTATGCGGGCGAATTATATTGACAGTGGGAGAGTATGTAGTGGATTGCGGCTTTCGGTGTGGGAGTGTACAGGAGGATTGAGTTCGATGGGATTAAGTGCGTGGCTGAGTGAGTGGGATAGACCATAGAACAATACAGCATACGACAGGTTATTTGGCTCTCGATGTTGCACCGAAATGTGAAACTAATCTGAAGCCTATCCAAACGCCCCTGTTCAATATTCATCCATATATTTGCCCAATGACCATTTAAATGCCCTTAAATTTGACGTATCTTCTATTGTTGCTCGCAGGCTGTTTCCCGCCCCTACTACTCTCTGAATAAAGGATGTACCTCTGATATTTATGCTCCATCAATCACCCCTCAGTTTCAAGCTATGTACCCTCGTGCTGGCTGTCACCATCCGAGGAAAAATGTTCTCACTGCCCCCCATCTCATATGTCTCAGTGAAGCCACCTCTCAATTTTCTTCACTCTAACGAAAACAGTGTCTAGTCAATCAGACCTCCCTCGTATGACCTTCCCTCCATACCAGGCAAAATCTGCTCTGAACCATTTTCAAAACTTCCACATCCTTCTCATAATGCGGTGACCAGGTCTTTCCGCAATACTACAACTGCAGCTAAACCAGAGTTTTATGCATCCGCAGCATGACGTCATGACTCTGAAACGCAAACACTCGATAAATAAAAGCTAACATGCCAGAATGTTTCTTAACAAATTTATCAACCTGGGTTGATACTTGCAGGGATTTATATTCCGAGATCTCTTCTCATCTTCACTACAAAGAATCTGACCATTAGCCCCGTATTTTGCATTTTTGTAACTCCTTACAAAGTGATTCACCTCGAATTTCGGAATTAAAATCCATTTACCACCTCTCAGCTCACCTTGGCAGTTTATCTATGTCCCTCTGTGACTTCTACCATCCTTCGGCACTCTCCACAACTCCACCGACCTCAGTGTCACCCGCAATTTTAACAACTCATCTTCTCCACCGCCATCCAGGTCACGTTTAAAATGATAAACAGCAGTGGACACAAAACAGATCCTTGAGGTACACCACTCGTATCGAAACGCCAAGATGAGCTTTTCCCATCAACTACCACTCACTATATTCTGTCAGCTAACTAATTTCTGATTTTAACCGCTGCATCATTCTCAATCCGATAACACCGAATTTTGTGCAACAGCCTACCGTGGGAACCCTGCCAAATGCCTAACTGAAATCCATACTCATCACAACAACCACTTTACTCCCATCCACCTGTTTGGTCACCTTCTCAAAGATCTGAGTAAGGTTTGTGAGGCATGAAGTACCCTTGACAAAACAGTCTTGACTATCACTAATCATTCTTATTTCTTCCTAGATGATTTATATCCAATATGTTGTAACGTTTTCCGACACATTACCCAGAACCGAAGTAAGGCCCACTGGTTTACAATTACTAGGGTTGTCTCTCAAATCTTCTTCTTCAACAAGAGATCAACATTTGCTATCCGCCAGTCTTCTGGCACTATTTCTGTAGACAATATCGACATAAAGAACAACGCCAACCTCTCTTCAGTCACCTCCCTCTGATCATAGAGAATATGAGGTAAATCCCATTCGGCCCAGGGGACTTGTCGACTTTCACACTTTCACGAATAGCTAAGACCTCCTTCTTGTGAACCTCAATCTCAATTGGTCTATTTGCCGGTATCCCAGAATTTGACATGACACAATCGACTTTTTTCCAGTGTGAATACTGACAAAAATATGCTTTGAATCTATAGGTGTGTGGTAGGGAGTGTGCATGATAGTACGGGACCAACTTTGACAATGGGCTAATGTGCAGCAGTGTGTGCGTGGAGGTGGGGGAGTATGCAGTGGAGTTAGTGTGACAGTGTGCTCGTGCGTGCCAGATGTGTATTATAGTGAGGGAATATACAGGGAGTGAGCATGCATCTGCAGGAGTGTCTGGGTGAGTGGGCGTGCCGATGGGTGTTTGTGCGCGGTTGTATGCAGCGTAGAGAGCACGATGGTGAAGCAGTGTGTGGCGGACCAAGCATAGCAATGGACTTGAGTGTCACGGTTAGGGAGTGTGCTGGGAAGTGTCTGCAATATTGGGGATGTTTGAGGGTGTGACTACGTGAGGTTAGGGGAGGGTGTCCGGGAGTGCGAATGCCATTAGAGGACTATGTGGGGGACTCAGCTCGATGGTGTGGGAGTGTGCATATTGTTGAACGTAACGGTTTGTGGAAGTGTGCAAGTGCGCAAGGAAGTGTATGAAGGAGCTCGGGTCGTGTTCGGAAATTGTGTTCGGGAGTGAGAGTGATGGTGAGGATTTGTGCGGGGGAGTGACTGTGATGGTGAATGAATGTGTGGTCCAGTGAGGGTGACTGTGGGCAATTGCACGGGAGTATCCATGATGCCGGGTGAGTGTGCACAGGAGTAAGCAAGTCGATGAGGGACTGTATAGGTATCAGAGCGTGATGGCGAATGCTTGTACCAGGGATCCGCTTAATGGTGGAGGAGTTTGCAGGTGAGTGAACATAATGGAGGGGAAGTGATCGGGATGTGTGTGTGCGTGGGAGTAAACTTGACACTGGCAGAGTGTGCAAGGGGTGAGCATGTTGTTGAATGAGTGTGCGGAAGAGTGAGAGTGGCAGTGATGGAGTGAGTGGGTTTGTTTGCAAGAGAGTGATCATGATGGTGCGGGAGTATGTGGGACACTGAGCATGATGCTGGGGGAGAGAGCGGTGTTGTCTACTGGGGAGCGAGAATGAAGGAGGACATGTGTCCTTTGCAGAGATTGGAACGCAAGTACAGGATGCAGGGTAGTGAGTGTGACGATGGGGCACTATGCAGTTGGTGAAGCAGGACGGACAAACACACTCCTGCACCATCATGCTCATTTCGCTGCAAAATCACCCATCATCATTCACACTTCCTCATCACTTCCCCAACGTCAAGCTCACTTCCCCGCACTTTCATTCACCGTCGTACTCGATCAACTGCACACTGCCCTACCATGACATTCAATCCCCTGCGTAGTGCCCCAACATCATTTTCATTCATCCATACACCTCCTCGCCGTAAGGATGTGTACATAAGATTGAGTGTTATTTTTGTGGGAGACTGTGGTGTACTGAGCGTTATGATTTAGAAGTGTGCGGAGCATTGAGTGTGATGATGGGAGCGTACTTGGGAGAGTGAGAATGACGGTTTGCCTGTTTGTGCCGAAATGAGTGTGAAAGTGTGGCAAAATGTAGGGCTGTGTACGGGATGCTGGCGATAATTCACGGAAGTGTGCGTGATGGTGGTCTACAGTGCAGTGGAGTGTGCAGAATGGTGTTGGTGTGTACGGAAGAAAAAGCGTGATAGTGTGGGAGTGAGTTTGGCATGTGCCTGACCATAGGGGAGTGGACATAAGGCAGGGGGACTGTGCAGGGAGTGAACGGGATGGTGGGGAATTGAACAAGGGAGTTGTGTGATAGTGGGTGAGTGAGCAGAGGATTGTGCGCTGTGAAATGGGAGTGAGGGGACATTGAGCGTAATAGTGGGCGAGTGAGCAGGGGAGTGTGTGTGATCGTGGTGGATTGAGCAGCGGAGTGAGAGAGACGGTGGGTGAGTGTGCAGGCAAATGAGCATGATAGTGAGGGAGTGTATCGAAGAGTTAGTGTGACGGTGTGGGAGAATGCAGGGGAGGAACAAAAAAAATCTCGGTTTTTCTGAACTGGAATAGAACTCCAGCTGCGGTTCTGCAAGCGGTGAGTCCGAACCGCGAGATCATTAATGGTGACTATAGGGGTCTTGCATCGTTTCTTCATGACACAGCCTTTGGGGTTTTTTTCACTGGAGATATGTTTTTCCTCCAAAATGATAGATTCCTCAAGTGTCCACAGGAAGGAGAAAAGGCACATTAACCCAGTTACCCACACCTGCCCTGCAGTCTTAAGTGCTTTGACGTTACAAATGCTCATCTGAATTTAATTTTCCCTGTAACATTTTAATCTAAAGCGACATAATGAGAGTGAAGTTTTTGCCCTCTTGAGGAACTGAACCTCAATTTCACCCACAGAGGGACACACACAGACACATTTCCCCCAGAGTGACAGAGGACCAATGAGAGACAAAACCCCAGAAATTAGAATTTCACCCACTTAGCCTATATTGTGTTCAGTCTTCTAAACGAGAGTCTGGTTATAGAAGGGACAGAAAACATGTGGTCACTCACGTGTCCGCGTTCATCCCCCATCATACTGCAGGTTATACTTCTTCACCTCGCTCTTCCTGCCAAACGGCAACATTGCTCACGTTATGTGCTTCCTGTCCATCCGCACCGTCTTCCTCAAATCTAAGCAAATCTAATAAAACTGAAACAGAGACAAAGTGATCATGTCTCGAAAACGACAGAATGCAATGCTGAATGAGACAGTGTCCACGCTGATATAAATTGAGATCTTCCTGAATCTTTACTCTGGTCAATTTTGCAGATACATATTCACACAAATAATTTTAGAAGCAAAAACGGACCATTCACCTCATCAGGCTTGTTCCGCAACTTCATCAGCTCATGTCAGATTCAATAATCCCGAACTGCTCTCTCCTGAATTTCTGTATAACCCTTCACAGCTTTACTGATTAAAACTCTGTCGATCTCATCCTTGAATATTCATAATAACCCAGATCTACAGCTGCAATTAACAGTGTTTAGAATTAAGTGTAGGAACCAGATCGTGATTATTAGCAGAAAAGTAGGTGATGGATATTGGCTGGAGGGCAATGCTCTCTCCAAATTATGGTAACATGACACAAAGCTTTCAAACCAAACTGAAATGTTCTAATATTGAGCTACCCCTAGAATGTAGACAGTGGTACAGTCTTAAAATCATAAACCATCACTATTCAGTTTCAAATATCTATGGAAAGATAATAGCTCAGCCAGACACTCCTTCTTAGATCTAACAGCCAAATCCAAAAAAAAATCAAATCAACCAGTGTGCATTCAAATAAGCTCCATAAACAAAGCAAAGATATATTGGCTTAACGTCTAAGTGCGAAATCAAATCACTTGATCATTCAGTCAGAAGTATATTGTATTATTAAGTGCCTTTAATATTTCAGAAATGGAAATTTGCAAATTACTTTCAAATTTTTAAACCAATAAATGGAAAACAATTCAAACACTAAACGTGTATCATTATAGTCGGTCAGCAATAGAGAGACCAACCTCTAAATTTGGATTTGGCACTGAACAATCTCATTCCCGCGTGATTTCTGCACATTCCCAGGTCTGGCATACCCGTCCTTATACTGTATCCAGCCGGGCTTTCCTGAAGACCCAATGGGATCAGAAGTTTGGGGTGTAACCCTGTCTGCTGGCAGCTGCATATAATTACCCAACATCGACATGAGCCGAACATCTTGATAACTGTCAGATTGATTGGACAAAATACCATTACTAATACGCGCACCCTTGGGCTTAATAATCTTCAATGTTCCCACAAGGCTTCAAAATATTAAAAGCATTGTGAAGAGTCAGTGTATATTAGTAGATTTTCGTTTTGATAGAATGAAAGCATGTTGATTCCAAAAGTCAGCTCCGAGGTAACGTAAAAGACACATCACTTCACATTGGCTACATTTCAACAGTAAAAGCAATGGCTCGGCATTTGTCCATGGCATTTTTGATGTCTTGTTGCCAGTCTCTGCCTGTCCCCATTTTCAGAATCCCCTCGGGAACAGGTTGTATAGCAGTTGTCGTCGAGTCGGGCAAGTGAGATAGGTTCCGCCTCCAGTGGGTGTCCTGGTTCCAGTCAACCTTATCAGGGCTGGCATACAGCATTTGGGATCCCGAGGGCACTGGATATAATTTGTTTTACCGCTAACTTGCATCATGGTTCAGTCTAGTTCTGGCCACCTCAACGCAAAAGCACCACTCACCTCATTTGCGAGTGGAAACTCCTAGACTGGTTCGCACTGTTCTGGATCCTGTCAGTGACTCCAGGAGGAAAATATTGAAAAGCATTCCGTTAAATAGAGGAAATTGAGCTTCTTGATTATTGTTCGTCACTTATTTGTCACTTTCATCAGACAGATAGACACATTTTTCAGTGTTGTAACACAAACCATTCGAACTCATGGTTTTCCCAAAATTTTACAGCATTTACATTCGTATCACCCTTGGTCTTATTGAGCAAATTGTGCCGGTTTGGTCTTGCAGTCAGGGGCATGCTTCAATGTTAACTCTAAGTCATGGGATGCGGCCGGTGTAGGATGTTGCAGTCCACTTATCCCCATGATATCGGCTATGAAGACTGGAAGTTTCATTTTACAAAGAAGGAAAGATTTGCAGAAAGTAGGTCGTTTAAATTATGGCTGGGGACAATCAGGTGATGGTAGGGTCTCATTGAGTATACAGGAACGAACTCCTATTCCACAAAAAGGGTCGGTATGCCAGACGGGGGCTCGGGATTCCTGGGAGAATCAAAGTTCATTATTTTGTAGCATTGTTGCTTTAAAATTGTTTATATATTCCTCAACTTCCGTGACATTAATTACATGAAGAATAGAAACAAGCGCCCCGCCAATTACTTATTGGTTCGGGTTAATACAATTACTTATTATAAATATTTTAAAATATTATTATAAAATAATAAATTAAAAAGTCGTTGTCTATAATTCAGGGTGGCAACCCAACAAGTGATTGAAACATTTCAAAAACGGTATTCTGCTGCTCTATTGTTATTAAATCATTCCCTTCCCTTCTGTTGTTGATCTCCTTGCGTTTATGTTCATTTTAACCTTATTAAACCAATTTATCGATTTACATTTGTCTAACTTTAAAGCCTGTTCCTAACTATACCTTTTAGAACCTTGATTGTAATAATCCGAAAGCTAGTTTTAGGATTAGAATTTTCATCTATTCAAAAATTGCAAGAGGAGAATATCTAAATAGGTGATTTGTCTCGTTCACTTATCCTGATCACTGCATCACATGGCTGTGACATTATGGCGCCTACTCACTCCATGGTAATGGGGCAGTGATGCTACAAAAGAAATAGTGATTGATTTATCACCTTATTCTTCGATATGTTTGGCAGTCCATATTGTCAAAAGGGTGCAATGCTGTGTGACAGCACTGCCTGTGTAAGTCAGGCAGTAGTCCTTTTTCGTTTGTTAGGGACACTTGATCATATGGATAAAATGCAGTTTGGCGTTTGGGGAGAACGCTCAGTGCAGTGGTAGCAAGCACACATTATGCATTACTGAGTGGGGATCGAGCTGAAGAAGAGTCCGGAAAACAAGTTTCTATTTATTTTTGTGAACCCTGGATGATCAACAGGGTTTAGTTCTCTTTGTCTTATACTGAGAGCAGTTCTCCTCTGTGGTAATAGATCACTGATTATTATGCTTACAATATATATCTGAATAACATGTAAAATTTTATTTTCTTACACTCATCAATATAAATTGGAAATTCATTTATTCAGTATTTAATATTTAAAATGTGTAATGTATACCGTTCACAACTTTAAAATCCACGATAATTAACTTGTTTTAGCCCCTTAATTTAAATCCAAGATGACATTTCTTAAGTGGTCCTGACCAGTCATTGTTCATTTAGAATGCTATTGGTCGTGAAATAACTGGAGCTGCTTTAAAAGGTCTTGTCTATTCAAATGAAAAAAAAACTTCAAATGCTGGAATAACGGCGGAATCTAAAGACACAGATATTAAGCATAGGATATTCATTTATCACAACCTGATGTTAAATTAAAACATCAATCGTCGTTGAGCGAGGGGACTCCCTCAATAAGACGACAACTGGCCTTACCAATAATCATCATGTTCCACAACAGTCTTAAAATTAAATGGAAACAAACGATTCTGAAACAACGAAAAAACTATAATGTCGTCTTCCTCCGTATTGAACTGATTCGAAATTGACTAAGCTTGGCTTTCATGTGAGGATAAAAGAGATTAGTTAGAAACTGACAGTGAGGCAGTCATGAACTCTAAAAGGAACAGGAGTTGATATTTTACTTTATAATCACTGAAAGAGCATTTACCGTAAAATAAGTTATGTTAAATTTCCAAAATGAAAATCAGATTCAAAACAATCCCGGGTGTCCCGGGATTCATATTATGAAAAATCCATTGTTTTCTTTTATTTCTAAATACAACTAACTTCGCTAACCATCAGTTCAAGTCTCAGAGTGAAATCATTACTTGCAGTCATTTTGACGTGTTATTTTCAATTGAAAAGCCATTTTTTGGTTCATAAAAATCTACATATACTTGTCATGGGTAAATGCAGGTGGGGAATACATTGATCGCTTGGAGACGAGGGTGTACTGGAGAGAATAGGAAAGGCGATGGACATTCCAAGAGGGTGTGCCGAGTTGGAGACAAAAGATTGGAATAATATGAGGGGAGGTGGAATGAGGAAACTGATGAAATCCACATTAATCCCGTGTGGTTTCAGATTCGCAAGGCGGAAGATGCGGTGTTCTATCTTCAGCCGTCGGGTGGTTAGGTTTTGGTGATGGAGCAGGCCCAGGACTTGCATCTCCATGGTATAATGTTCGCGGGATAACAAGTTGCGTCACAGATGAGCTTCCAGTACATATCCACAATATCATTACGATCATATTATTACATTCCAGGAACAGAAAGTGCCTCTAGTCCAAATCAGGAGAAAGTGTGGACTGCAGATGCTAGAGATCAGAGGCAAAAGGTGTGGCGCTGGAAAAGGACAGCAGGTCAGGCAACATCTGAGGACCTGGAGAGTCGACGTCTCCAGCATTGCTGATGAAGAGCTTATGCTTGAAATATCGACTTTCCTGCTCCACAGATGCTTCCTGACCGGCTGTGAATTCCCAGAACCACATGTTTTGATTCTAGCTCCCCTTAGGTCGTCTGCATCGGAAATTTAAAAATGCACTTGTCACCACTCCGCTTGATTCTTCTGTCACATGTTTAACAGCCTGCAACATGCTGTTCCTCATACACCTCTGTTCATCCAGAACACGAAACAACAAAATAAATAATTGTGGAAGCTGGAAATCTGAAAGAAACCAATAATTAGTTCAGTTGAATGGTTGACCATTAAATTGAGAGCAGTAAAAGAGAAATCTGCAGTTTAATTACAGCTACACTCAGTTTCTCAAAAATAAATGATTTTATGAAGTGTCGAGTTTTGATCAGGTAATTTAGTCTGATTTACTCAAATGCTGATGGGAATGGAGAATAAATGCTCACCGAGCTACTGCTGAACAAATGAAAAAAAAAACCTTTTGACTTTCGAATCAGTTGCTGTCCTTGCAGACCAAGACAACATGATTCATAATCCAGCACAACTAGATCCCTCTGCAATGTAGAGTCGGACAACATCTTATTTAAATTAAAACACCTTTATTGCTTGTTCCTGACAAGCATCATAGTCTCCACCTTATACTGCATTCGATAATATTTTACCCACTGACTTGCTCACCTCTACGTCACTCAACGTAAATAGCCCTAATGCTCCTTTCTCGACTTATTTTCCGATTTATTTGCACCAAGAAAATGCACCAAGAAAGGAGCACTGAGCTGAGCTGATGCCTTTTGGAAATCCAAATATTCTTCTGGCACTCACTTGTTTATTGAGTTTCAGTGTATGTCACTTTAAACCTCTGCCAATTTGTTTTGAACGCCAGCATCCTGTGGAAAAGACTTAGTCCAGTCACATATCCATGCCCTTCTTGATTTTGTAAACGTCTTAAAGGGTGCGCCTTAGCCTGGAACAGTCCAGGGACCAGCAGTTCCGAGACTGCCCAATCAGATTCTCCTTATTACTCAAGTCCTGTCGTCCCATTGCAAATTTCACAGCATTCTTCCCGGAGACGGTGACCAGATTTGTACGCAGTATTCTAAATGTGGCCTCACCAATGTTCTGTCCAGCCACAACGTAACATCCCATATCCGATAATCTATATTCATACTCATAAAAGCAAGCGGGCCAAATGCTTTCTTTACCAAAGTTTCTACCATTGATATCATTTTACCTGCTCGATAATTTTTGCCTTGACTGATAAAGTCATGTTTGTCTTCTCAACCACGATATTCTGCTGCTTTCATGGATCTGTGAACCAGCATGCAAGGTTTCTCTGTGTTTCCCAGTGTCCTGCCGTGAATTGAATACTCCCTTGACGTGTTACTCCCAAAGTGCAACACCTCACGTTTATCATAGTTAATTTCAACTCCCACTATCTACTCATTCTGCATCTATAAGCTCCTGGAAACTAAGACTTCATTCCTCACTGTTGACCACTTTGCAAATCTTCGCATGGTCTGCAAATTTACTTATCATTTCCATCACATTTTTTCCCTATATTCTTGATAAAAAATCATAAGCAATAAGGGACCCAACTTTGATCCTTGGGTACACCGCTGAATACCAGCTTTCAGTCACATAAACAGCATTCTATCACCATCCTTTGTCTCCTCCCAACAAACTTGCCATGTGACCCTGGATAACTTTTAATTGTTACCCTGTCATCAGTCTCCCGCGTGGGCCGTTGTCAAAGGTTTTTCTGAAATCCACATAAACTACATCAACTTCACTACCCTCGTTTACATACCTGATCAGTTCCCAAAACAATATTTAATCAGATCTGTTAGGCATGACCTTCCCTGCTTACTCTCCCTGATCTAACCTTACCTGGACAAGTGGTATTTAATTCTCTTCTTCAGAGGCTCTCTCAAAGTTTCCTGACCACTGATGTGAGACTCCCTGCTCTGTAATTCCCTGATTTATCTCTACCATCCTTGTTTAAAATTGGAACGGCATTAGTAATCCTGCAGTCCTGTACCAACTCGCCTGTGGCCAAAGAAGTATGCAAAACATTGGTCAGATCATCTGCAATTTCCTCTCTTGTCTCACAGAGCAACGTGAGATACAACTCCATCCTGAACTAGGGATTTGCTCATTTTAAGCCGGTCAGAACCTCCAATACCATCTCTGCCCCTGTGAGAAACTGCTCAAGGAAGTCTCAGTCTCTCTTCCTGCACTCTGTACCCACATCATATCAAAAAAGGACTGTTCCCTGGGTGAATGTGTGAAGAGATTCACTCAGTTATCCCATTTACTGACACAACTGTACTGTCACACTGGAGGGAGATCCTTCAGATATTTTAATTGGAAAATGCTGTTTTCAGCCTTTGCGCCTCAAAATCATTTTGCTTTGATACCCAATGGTACATTGGTAACGATAGAACGTGTTTGAGTCTTCCCTATCTGAAAAACAGTCACTTGATTCCACCTCCTATGGAGACTCCAATCTGTTCACATGTGATATGAAGGATGTGGTTGTCTCGGCTGTTCATCACATGCAGGATAGATTGCGGCACAAATCCCATGCACTTGGTTGCTGTATTCTTTGACCTAAGACATTGATGCCTATGGCTCACATTGTAATAGGATCCATCAACAAGAGGACTTTTCAACAGGATCAGAGTCGTGTCTTCTGTGCAGAGTATCATTGCGCAAGCGCAATATCAGACTTCCACTGGGACATGCACACTTCATTTCTTCCTCGATCAGATACCAGGCGGAGCAAAACGAATCGGTGCAGGAAAAACTTAGCAGGTCCGGCAGAATCTGAGAAGATAATCAAAATTATATTTCGGATCCTGTGACCCTTCCGCAGACCTGATGGTACTGAGGAAAACATTGGTCTCTTCATAGAAGATCGAATGGAGTGGGGTTGTTAAGTGGTAAGGAACAACCCATAGGTAGGGAATAGACTTCAAAGAGAAAGACGAACAGTTGAACGAAGGAAATGATAATGATCTGGCTTGGAAGCTATATAGTTGTTAATGGAGACAGTTAGTGCCTAACCATATATAGTGCGTAATGGCTGGCTATGTGATAACAACGACTGGTGTGTGGAGTAGGCGAATAGGTCGTGGTGGAGATCACACTGCAAACTTATTGTTATTGATATGGAGTCCGAATTAATCCAGAATACCCAAATGGAAATTAGGTGCTGATCTTCCAGCTTGCACTGAGCTTCGCTGGAAGACTGCTGCAAACCTGAGTCACAGATGTTGGCCAGGAAAGAGTGTGGTGTGTTGAATGGGCAGGCAACTGGAAAGCGCAGGGACTTTTTTTGAAGTCAGAAATTGGATGTTCTGAAAAGTGGTCACGCAGTCCACACTTTTTTTCCCAAAATAGTGGCAACCATAATGTGAGATGTGAATGTAATAGATGCTTTACATTGAAGGTGTGTTTGGACCCTTGTTTACTGAGGAGGGAGGACATAATTGGAAAGGTCAGGAGAAGCAAGAAGCAAAAAGGAAAGAAAACTCAGGAGATGATATTAGAGATGTTGGAAATCATGAGCGTAAGAAAGCTACCATTACGACACTTTACCTGAATGGTCATCGCATTTGGAACAAGTTTGGAGAGTTAATGGCACAAATCATTACGAATGAATATGATTTAGTAGCCGTTACGGAAAAATGGTGAAAGGATGGTCGTGACTTGGAGTTAAATATTCAGAGGTACGACACTATTTGGAAGGACAGACAGGAGACTACGTAATGTTGCTCTAATATTCACGGACAATATTAGAGCGGATCTGATGGATGATGTAGATTCGATGGAGAATCCATTTCGGTGGAAATTAGAAATTCTAAGAAGAAGAAGTCACTGATAGGCATAGTCTATATATCACTGAATACTAAAGTCACATCGGAGCAGGCAAAAATCAAAGAAAAAAGTTATGTCTGTAATAAAAGGTACAGCGATTATCATTGTGGATTTTAATCTACATGTCGATTGGTCGAATCACAGTAGCTTTGAGGAGCGTGTTTAGTGCATCCATAATAGTTTACCTGAACACTATATAATAGAACTGACAAGGGAGACATCTATTCTAGATCTAAACCTCTGGGATGAGACAGGAATAATTAATGACCTCATAGTTAGGGATCCTTTTGGAAGTAGTGATCACAGTATTTTTGAAGTAAGAATACAAATAGAGACTGTGAAGATAAAACCCAACAGTTGGATATTGTCCTTTTGCAAGCGAGACTACTATAGAGTGATGTAGTACTTGCCTCAAGTAGACTGGAAACAAAGATTATATTGTGGGCCAGTTGGCAAGCAGTTGATGACTTACAAAGAAATATTTCGAAGTGATCAACAAAATTATATTCCAGAGAATATGAAGAGCTTTAAGAACAGTGGTAATCTGTTCTGGGAGTCGAAGAAAACAAGGAAGACTATTTCATTGAAAGGTAAGGCATATAAACTGGCCAAAAACAGAATGAAACCAGAAGATTAGGAAAACGTTAAAGGTGAAAAGAAACCCGTAAAAAGAGTTATAAAGAAAAGAAGAAAGAACATGAGAATAAACCTAGCTAGAATATAAAGACAGATAGCAAACGCTTCTATTTAAAAAAAATCATTACATGAGAACGAGCGGTTTAAGTAAACATTGCTTATTCAGAAGTTGAGAACGGGCTTTTAGTTATGAGATATGATTAAATAGCCAAGGCATTGAAGAGTTGTTTCGTATGGGTCTTCACAGTGGAGTCACCATTAACATGCCAGTAATTGAGAAAGTCGTTGACGACCTGGAAAAAATAACATTATTACAGAAAAGCTGGTGTTGTCATGTTAAAGCTAATGGACCTAAGGATAGATAAGGATCCTGGCCCTGATGGAACTCATCACAGTCTTCTAAAAGAGGTCGTAGGACAAACACAAAGTGCACTGGTGGCAATTTTCTAACATACGGTGATCTCTGGGACAGTCACATTAAGGTTCAAAACAGCAAATGTGAAGCCACTGTTTAAGAATGGAGGAACTCAAAAGATGGGCAATTATAAAATGGTTCGCTTAACCTCTGCAGAGAGAAAGATGTAAGGGTCTACTATCAAGAAGGAAATAACTGGGAATCTCGATTGAAATTGGAAAGACACAGCATGGGTTCATGAAGGGCAGGTCATGCTTGACAAATCTTTTAGAATTGTATGAACAAATTACGAGCATGGTGGACAATGGGTCCCAGTGAATGTGGTGTACATAGATTTCCAAAATTCCTTCGACATGTTGCTGACACAAGAGGCTGCTGCACAACGATGCAAGGTGTTAGGGGTAGTGTATTCGCATGAACAGAGAATTGGTTGATGAACAGGAAGCAAAGGGGGGATAAATGTTATAAGTGCGAATCTGGTTGGCAGTCGGTGACTAGTGGTGCTCCTCAGAGATTGGTTTTGGAACCAGAATTAGTTACAATGAATATTGATGATTTGGAGTTGGGAACCAAATACAGCGTGTCAAACTTCGCAAATGATACGAAGACGAGTGAAAGAGCAAAGTGTGCAGAGGACTGTGAAACGTTACAGAGAAACATAGTTACATTGAATGAGTTGGCAAAGGTCTGGCAGATGAAATGCAATGCTAATAAATGTGAAGTCATACATTTTGGTAAGAGGAATAGTGAATAAGATTATGGCATGAATGGCAAAAACTTCCAGTATGCTGCTATGCAGAGTGACCTGGGTTCTGTATGAACGATTCATGGAAGGTTGGTCTGCAGGTGCAACAAGGAATTAGCAATCAAACAGAATTTGGCCATTCATTGCTGAAGGGATTTTATTTTAAAAGCAGAGAGGTTATGTTACAACGGTACAACGTGATCTTCAGGCTACCAATGCAGTACTGTGCGCAGTTTTAGTCTCCTTAGTTGAAAAATGATGTACTGGAACTGGAAGAGATGTAGAGGAGGTTTACTTGGTTGATTCCGGAGTTGAGCGGGTTGGCTTATGAGGGGAGACTGAGTAGGTTGGAATTGTATTCATTGGAATTCAGATGAATGAGGGGGCTCTTTCATCAGCATGTATAATTTTGAAGAGAACAGCTGAGTTAGAAATGTTGAGTATGCTTCCACCGGCGCGTGAAGCGAGGACGTGAAGCATAGGCCCAAGATTAGAGGGAGCAGAGTAAGGACTAAATTCAGAAGGACGTTTTCACCCAGAGGGCTGTGAATCTATGGAATTTCTTGTCCACCGAGGTAGTTAACGCTATTTCAGTAAATGTATTAGGGGATATGTTAAGAGGGCGGGCAAGTGAATCTAAGTTGCAGAAAGTTCAGGCATGATCTTATTGAACACCTGAGCAGGCTGTAAGGACCAGACGGCCGATTCCTTCACCTAGTTGTATTGCTCTTTGTATGTGTGTGTCACATCTGCGGCGATTGCAAGGGAAGATTCCATGAGCACGTGGCGGCGGTGTTTGGAATGAAGGTAGAGTGCAGCAGGATATGCCGAAGGGAATAATCCCTGCGGAAGGTGGACAAGGGAGGGGAGGGTAATATGCACGTAGTGATTACATTTCGCTGGAGTTGGTCGAATTAAAACAAAATATTTCAATGATCGTCTGAAGCACCTCAGCACATAAGGCTGCAGACCAAGTTCTAGAAAATGGAGTAACAGTGGACTGGTGCTTGATGACTGACATTGGTAAGATGGGCCAGAAGGCATCTTTCGGTGCTGTAAAAATCCCAGTCTCGATAAGAAACTACATGCACTAGCCATTTCAACACTGTGGCTACAAGAGCAGGTCTCAGTCTGGGATTTCTACAGTAAGTAACATGCTTCGTGGTTCTCTGAAGCCTTTCTATCACATGAACTGCCATTAAACACCACCTATGGTGAGGGCCAGCAGACTCCGTAACAGCTCGTCACTCTCCTAGCCAGATCCGTACCTCCTCCTTTCTCCAACTGCTCTTCTCTTGTTTTGGATTCTTACACCAACTGCCGATCACTCTTTTACGACAAAGAAGAAAGAAACATGACGAGATACTTCCTGCTTGCCTGCATGTGTGTAATGTTGAAAAAGCATGGCAAATGAGAAGCACAGAATATCAGGCAGCATCCAAGTAACAAGAAACATTACAGTCATACCCTTCTTGAGGACTCCTGAGTGCAGGTCCAAAAATATTGAAAAGCTCAACATCATCCAGAATAGAGAAGCTGAATTGATCAGCACCACACGACTGACACAACGTCGACAAACATCCACTCGTCCACCACCAAACATGCAGTCTGTACTAGCCACAAGATGCACTGTAGGAATTTAGCAAGGCTCCTTAAATAGTACCTTTCCAAACCACAGCTGCTTCCACCAAAAGGAACAGGGCAGCAGATAGAGAGGAAATCCCTACAAAGTCACTTCCCACACAGACCTGGAAATATTTCTCCAGTCCTCCAGTGTCACTTGGTCAAAAAAATCTGGATTTCCCTCTTTTATAATTTGGATCTAACGTCAGCACATGGTCAACGGTGGTTCCAGAAGGAAGCTCATCATGACCTTGACAAGTCAAAATTAGGAATGGGCAATACATGTCAACCCTGTCAAGATTACCCACACCCAATGAAGAATCAATATTACATGCTTCGATGATATTAAAAGTTCTCTCTTTGCTATTTCTATTTTAATTTCGGAAGTATTAAAGATGAGTATTTGCCGTTTGAAAACTGAAGCGAAATATCATATAAGAATCTGATCAATTTGCTCTGTTTAATGCAGCCTGATTCTCATCAGCCTTTGAAAGTGAAAGGATGAAGCAACATCCACACCGGAGTGATGCCATTCAAGTGTTTTGTAGGCGGTGCTTCATCTGATCTGTGTTGCTGGAGAAGCGCAGCAGGTCAGGCAGCATCTAGGGAATGCAGACCTCATTTTCTCTTCATCTGATCTGTCGAGACATAAAAGGAGGAACGCTTGGGAGAAACTGTGCAAATGTACTGACAGTGGAAAGAATTCAGTTATTCGCCTGCGAGGAAAATTCATTAGTGCTACCAATCTAGGGAAACGCCATTCACCTGTTCTGAGTTTAGGAAAGTATTTGCTATTTGCTCAGCTGATACGAACAGTGGTTTCACACTGAGGAGAGACCATTTAGTTGTGCAGAGTGTGGGACGTGCTTTCAAATTCTCAGCAATTGCTGTAGCATGAATATGTTCACACTGATGAGAAGTCATTCAAGTATTCTGACAGTGGGATTGGTGTTAGGCAGCCATCAGATCTCACTTTATATCTGCGAACACACTGGACAGAGTCCGTGTATCTGTTGAAGGTGTAGGAAAAGATTCACTCAGTCATTCTGTCTGCTGAGAAACCAGAATGTTCACAAAGACGAGAGACCATTCTTTTTTATTAATAAATTACGTCATTCCAGCAACCTGCTGAAATATAAGCAAGGTCACACTGAAGAGAGGCCATTCGCCTGTCGCGAACGATGGGAAGGATTCTCACACTTATTAAACTTCCTGAGACACCAGCAAATTCACATGGACGAGAGGCCATTTGCATGTTTTGAATTTGGCATCCACCTTACTGATGCACCAACATTTCACAGAGACAAGAAGCTGTTTAAATGTCCAGAGTGTGGGAAGTGCTTCACAACTTCCAATAAACTGAAGTCCCATCAACGTGTTCACACTGATAAGAAATGCTATGAAGATGTGGGTCTACCTTTCAGAGCGGTAAAAGCAGCAGTGCTATCGGACAGCACACCAAGTTTTCTCAGAATAGTAACAATGCATGTAAGACTGGAATGAACCAGTACAGTAGTTCGTTGCCTGGAGACACAGGAAAATCCGAAGACAAGAACCTACAGCTGCTTGGTTTTGAGTTAAGATTTTTTTTTTGTTAATCTTAATTGGGATTTTATTGGACTAGTAATATAGAAGGGTAGGTAAAAGATAGATTAGCGAACGAACTTGCAAATAGTGTTTACTCAATAATTCTCTCTAATACTTTAAGAAATAAATATTTAAATTTTACTTTACATAGTTCTTGGCCAGTCGAATTTGTACAGAATAGTGCATGGGATAAATATTTTCTGTGTCATAAGAGAAACCATTCACATGCTCTATCGGTGGGACTGGGTTCCCACTGTGCGTTAGCACAATTTAAATGCGGTATCTCCTGCAATAGTGACTTCACAAGGACTTCAGTTGCTGTGAAGCACATAAACACCATTTCAGTTGAAGAGATTATTAAACCAGAGAAATAAACCCCGACTGACATAATGAACGCAGCACCATTATGAATAGGTGAACAGCAGTCACATATGACCCACATATGGTGTGTGTGTCACCGAAGTCTTACCAGATTATAGGGTTTGCTTTTTACAAGAAAGAGAGAGAGAGAAGCGACTGGTGGCGATTTAATGACATAGGCACAGATGAGGGAAGAAGTTGAGAGGGAAAGCCCTTCATGATAGCCTAAAATCGGTGATAGCAACTAAAATCATGCTGCTGATATCAGACATCTCTGTCAACAAGCAAAACACCCAACTAAGCTAAACCATATCGTCCACATTGGAGGTGCCATATGTGTCGATGAACCATTGAATCCCTTGCTATACAAAGTGCAGGTGAAAGACCTCTGCCCACAATGTCAGATGTATCATCAAATAATTTTTAATCCTAAAGCTCTTTAATCAGTCAGAGAATTTAAATTTTCTCTCATTGGGGTGAACAAACACACATCTGCTGAGATTGGAGAACGGAGTGAAACCATTCCAAAAACAAGGAGCAAGGAAAAGGTTTCTCCCTCATGTGAATATGCTGCTTTTCACTCAATACAGATGACCAAATGAATCTCTACCATCATTCTTTGCTGGCGTCTGGTCTCACTCTAGTTTACATAGCGTTCAATTCACCAGGTCACTGCCCACCACTTATTAGGCGTAAGTGGTGTTTTATGAAACACTCTCCTTTTGCCTGATAGGTTTATGTATTTGAAACTTTGCTGATTTCATTATACCTTCTCACACGAAAGGAAGATGAATGGTTTCTCTCCAGTGTCACCTCGACAGCGTGACATGAGGCTGGACTGCGAAGTTTATCCCTTCCAGAGCCGAGCAGACTAAGCGTCTCTACCCTGTGATGAAGACGTTTGTGTGAAGTGAGGCAAGATCCGATGTGAATGCTTTCCTAAACATGGAATAGCCAATTGGCTTCTCCCCCATTTGAAGAGTTCGATGTTGAAATAAGACCTTTGATTTTTTAGATGTTTCAAGGTGAACAGTCTCTTCCCAGAATGTCAGTATCGAAGCTCTTCAAGCTGACCTGGGTATTTGTAATGCTTCCCAAAATCCAGACATTTCTATGGTGGCGATCGTGTGTGTGACTGTTCATTTCGTGTCCTCACGAATTTAGTGACTCTGCGAGATCTTTACATCATGTTTGATTTGACTAACTCATCTTTCATTCTTTCAGTCTATTACTCTGCCAAATGATTTACAAATATCATCGCAATCCATTAGGGTAAAACCTCAGAACAAACAGATCCAATTCCAGGCAGATATCTTTCCTCTATTGCACACACCTCCCAAAATGACACAATCATATTGAAATATGTAAAAACACCATCAAAAGCAAAAATGAATACTCCTGAATAAATCAGGCTGTTCTTCGCAACAGCTATCAGACATTGGGCGTCCTGTGGTGCCAAAGTATGGGAATTGCCCAGTCAACTGGTGAACAGCCCAAGCTCCCTGTCCAGCAGGATGTTACACAAGAGATTATACTGTATGCTGCTACTGTACATCAATGGTTAAGAAAGGGCATGGTGAACATGCTTGGCAATCAAAAGTGCTGTCTGGTCATAGATGTTGACAAGCTCCTTCTGTTGTTGAAGTCGCATTCAATCAGGTAAATGGAGAGGATTCCATATCACACCTGAATAATGTCTGATAAGTGGCGGGCAGTGAGCTGGTGAGTTGACCGTTGCGAGATATTTAGCCTCTGCCGTGATTTTGTATCAACCGTATTTGAACAGTTAGTCCTGTTCAGTTTCGAATCAATAGTACACCCACAGAATGCTATTCGTAGAGGACTCAGCAATTATATTGCTGTGGAATGTCAACAATGGATACTCAGATAGTCTCTTGTTCGAGATTGGTATTGCTTGGCACATACATCTCCGATTCCTCCACTATTATAAAAAAAAGTTAAGTAGCCGGAGCAGCGTCTCTACTTACTTCCACATCATAGAAGTCAAAGTATCAGAAGCAGCGTGTATGATTCCTCCTCTATTATAGAAAGAGAAGTAGCAGGAAATGCGTCTCTGCTTCCTCCTGTATCACAGAACGTAAACTGGACGCTGCTGCTTCTCTGCTTCCACCCATACTATGAAAAGGAAAGTATCAGAAGGATCGTCTCTATCTCTTACCATTTCGTTGAAAGTAAAGTAAAAGGATAAGCAACTCTACTTCCTGCTGTATTATAGAATGTAAAATGGAAGTTGCAGCGTCTCTGCTTCTGGATGTGCAATAGAAAGGAAAGTAGCAGGAGAATCGTCTACGCTTCCTACTGTATGACAGAAAGTAAAGAAAATGGAGTGGCTTCTCTGCTGTCTCGTATATCATAGAAAGCAATGTATCAGGAGCAGCGTCTCTGCTTCCCACTGGAAGAATGAAAGGAAAGAAGCAGCAACAACAGCGTCCCTGCTTCCTATAGTATGATGGAAAGTAAAGTTCCTGGAGCAGAGTCCCTGCTTCCTCCGGCATCATCGAACATAAGGTGGTAGGTGCAGGGTCTCTGCTGTCAGCCGCATGAGACAAAGGAAAGTACAAGGAACATCGTTCAGCTTCCAAATGTATTCGAGTATGCAAGGTAAAAGGATCAGCGTTTTTGCTTCCCTTCGATTACATAAAATAAAGTCACAAATGCAGCGTCTCTGCTTCCTCCTATATAATGGAAAATAAAGCACCAGGAGCAGTGTCCCTACATCCTAATGAATTATACAAAGTGAAATCCTGTATTATTGAAAGCAAAGTAGCAGGGACAGAGACCCTGCTTCTTCCTATATTAAAGAACGTAACGTACCTGGAGCAGCGTCTCTGATTCTTCCTTTTTGTTTAGCAAGTAATTTAGCAGTAGCAACGTCTCTGTTTCCACCTGTATCTTATAATGTAACGTAGCAGGTACATCGTCTCTGCTCCATCTTGTATTACACAAACAAAAGTAGCAGGAGCAGCACCTCTGCTTCCCCCCCCCTCCCCCCCCCCCCCCACCCGTATCAGAGGAATTAAAGTAACACGATTACAGTCTCTGGCTGGTGTTGCTCATTTCTTTTTTACTTCATTCAGTGGTGAACTGACCTGTATCTCCAATTTACAGATGCTTGCAACATATCTACTATTTGTGATAACGCAGTGCTTTCCATCAAATGGTGTCACTCTCCTTCAATTCTCACTCAATTACAATGAGGCACGGCTTCAGAACCGATCCTCTGGCAATGATGCGAACGATCAGAAATAAACCTCAGGAATAAGGCAATCGCTTACTACATACCGTCTGAGAGAGCTGCAATACCTCGTTACTAAACCTATAATTGAGTCAAACCATCTCAGTTATGACCTCACTACAATGCAGCAATATACAATGACGCTATTGCACGAATGCACTCAGAACTGACAAAGATGGGATGCCTCAATATTACAGCCTGACAATGTGGCATTTCCTCAAATCGGACCGTATGGAGATGAGGCACTGTCTCAGTCCTGACCCTGTGACAAAGATACAGTTCCCACAATACTGACACTCTGACGGAATCAATGCCTCATTGTCAGTGAAATGTCGTGAGGCAGCGAGATGAATCATGGACTTGTCAGAGAGTCGGGAAAGTAGAGGAATGAATGGAGTGACCAAGACCAGCTCTCCGTTCATTGATTCTCCCATTTCGACAGGGTCTGTTCCAATTCTCTAATTTATTGTCATTCCCATCATGTTTCTTGTGTAATGGTACTCTGCACCAATTCTCCCATGTATTAATATCACTTTCTGACTTCTTCCGTTTCCTGAGGCCCTAGCTCAAACCTACCATTTGAGGGTCATCTACGGTAATTCTCCAACTGATAGTGCAATTCACTAATTTTCTTCCACTGTGCATAGGTTCACACATTCAGAATTGTCATGAAATCGGACTCCCATTTCATGGTCCTGTGCCAGAATTTTCTAATTTTGGCGTGCTCTGTGCGAAATATCCAAATTACCAACCCCGCAGAAACGCTACTTTATTCACGAATTGCAGTAACGCTCCGAGTGAGTATTGTGTGCGACAGTTCTCCCCTTTACTTTCGCACATCTTCCAAGAAATATCGCACTATTCATTTTTCTTAAGTTAATTCCTTCAAATTTCCGCTTTAGATTAGATTAGATTACTTACAGTGTGGAAAACAGGCCCTTCGGCCCAACAAGTCCAAACCGACCCGCCAAAGCGCACCGACTAGACCCATTCCCCTACATTTACCCCTGCACCTAACACTACAGGCAATTTAGCATGGCCAATTCACCTAACCTGCACATTTTTGGACTGTGGGAGGAAACCCACGCAGACACGGGGAGAATGTGCAAACTCCACACAGTCGGTCGCCTGAGGCGGGAATTGAACCCGGGTCTCTGGCACTGTGAGACTCTCACATTTCCTGATACCCTCCATCAATTCTCCAATTCAGTTTTGCAATACATCAATTCCCTCATTTACTGATGTCCTGAACAGGTGCTGCACTAAGTGTTGCCCGAAACCAGTTCTCCCATTTACTGACTCTCCATTGATGGGCGCCCTACTCTCACCTGCATATTCAATGATGTCCAGACTCATTCATCTATTTATTGCGACACCTCAGCAGATCAGCTATTCAGAAGTGAGCTGCCTCAATTTCCCATTTCCATGATAAACTCCATGAATTTTCCCATTCAGTGATTAAATATCTCCTGGATGATAGAAAGTAAAGTAGCAGGAGTGGCGTCTGCACTTCTTCCTGTATCGCAGTAAAGAAACATGTGGCAGACGCAGCGTCTCTGCTTCCTCCTGTATTATAGAAAGTTAAGTGCCAGGCGTACCGTCTATGCTTCCACCGTTATTGAAGAACTTAAAATATCAGGTGGAGCTTCACCACTTCCTAATGTATTGCAGAATGTAAATTAGCAGGAGTGACGCCTATGTTTCCTCCTGTTTCATAGAAAGTAATGTAGCAGGAGCCGCGTCTCCGTTCATTGCATATTGTAGGAAGCAAAAGAACAGGAACAGTATAAATACTTCCTCCTGCATAAATAAATGTAAAGTAGCAGGAGTAGCGTCTATGCTTCCTGTTTAGTCATAGAACGTAAAGTTGCAGGAGCAGCAGCGCTGCTTGCTCCTGTATGCAAGGAAGTAAATTAGGAGGAGAATCAGCACTTTTCCCCCAGAATCGTTGAAAGTAATGTCACAGGAACAACGACTCAGCTTCCATACGGAAGTGTCGAAAGTAAAGTAGCAGGAGTAGCGACTCTGCTTCCTCTTGTATCAAAATAATTATACTCGCAGATTCAGCGTCATGCTTCCGCCGGTATTAAAGATAGTAAAGTAGAAGGCGCAGCGCCTCTGCTTCCTGCTGTATCACAGAAAGTAAGTAAGTGAATAGTGCAACATCTCTGATTCCTCCAGTGTTGTATCAAGTAAAGTAATAGGAGCAATGTTTCTGCTTCCTCCTTTATCACAGAAAATAAAATGGATCATGCAACATGTCATATCCATCCTGTACTATAAAATGTAAAGTCGAAGAGCAGCGTCTCGGCGTCCTCCTGTATCATCGTCAGTAAGTTAGGAGGAGCAGCGTTTCTGCTTCACTTTGCATAGTAGAATCTATATTCGCACGTGCAGCGCCTCTGCTTCCTGCAGCATCATAGAATTTAAAGTGAATAGTGCAACGTCTCTGATTCATATAACGTATCATGCGCAACGTCTCTGTTTCCTTATGCATTGTAGATAGTAAATTCACAGGAACTGCGTCGCCGCTTTTGCCTGGATCATAGAAAGTGAAGTAGAACTTGCAGCGTCTCTGCTTCCACCCGTATTATACAAAACAAAAGCAGGTGCAGCGTCTCTGCTTCTGACTGGATTATAGAAAGTAAAGGAGCAGGAGAAGCGTCACTGTTTTCCCCTGAATCCTCGAAATTAATATAACAGGAGCATTGCCTCTGATTCTTTTGAACGGGAGAGGCAGGGTCGCTTCTCCTGCTACTTTAATTTCCTCCAAACAAAATGACGTAGAGACGCTGCTCCTGATACTTCATTTTCTGTAATACAGGAGGAATCAGAGACGCTGCTCCTCCTACTTTGGTTTCCATTTACGGGGGAAGCACAGACACTGGTCCTGGTTCTTGACGTTCCACCATACAAAAAGAAGCAGAGACGCTGCTCCTGCTACTGCACTTAATATAATACAGGAGGAAAGTAAAGTAGGAGTAGAGCATCTATGCTTTCTCTTGTATTAGAGAAAGCAAAGTAACAGTATCAGGCTCCCTGCTCCCTCCTGCTCAATTTCTTTTTTTTCATTGAATGGAGGGCTCACTCGAATCTCCATTTTACAGATGCTTCTAAGATACCTCCCAGTTCTGATGTCGCAGTGCACACCTTCTAATTGTGTAGGTTTCCCTCAATTCTGACCCAGGTTCAATGAGTGACGGCTTCAGAACTGACCCTCTGACAGTGCAGCACACTCTCTTGACTGAAACGCTGATATTAAGGAAATCTTTCATTACATACCGTCTCAGGGAGTTGCAACATGTTCCTACTCATCCTATAATTGTCGAGCACCATTTCAGTTTGACCACATCACAATTCTGCACTGTACTGATCATATTTTACTTACACTGATGCTTTACTTTACTTTCAATAATGCAGGAGGAAGCAGAGTCGCTGCTCCTGGTATGTTACTTTCTTTTATATAGGAGGAAGCAAAGAAGTTGATCCTGCTACCTTCCTTTCTATGATGCAGAAGGAATGAAAAACACTATTTCTGTGAATTTACTTTCTGTGATACAGGAGGAAGCAGAGACCCTGTTCCTGCTAATATCCCATATCTAATACAGCATAAATAATATGGTAGGAAAGTGGGTCTATGTGTATTTCTCTTTGGAGATTCAGTGTGGACTTGTTGGAGCGAAATGCCTATTTGCACACTGCGTGGGGACTCTATATTCTGCCCACTATGTTATAAATTCCATCGATGAGAATTGATGTTGGGCAACTTAAATTATAGATGTGAGCTATGCTTCAATTATTGCGAGATTTCTTGTCAAGGCATCAGTAATTGGAAGAATTTGTTACCAACAGTAAATGGGAGATTTGGTGCACAGTGACACCAAATTAGATTTTATTTTCCAAATTGCAAATTAATTAAAGAGTTTGGAGGAAAATATATAGGAGAGTTTTAACAGGTCAGCGCTAAAGGTGCAGGATAGTTGATTTGGAGATTAGATGGAGGGCCCTTCAAAATTCGAGAAATCTTGCAGCGGACCTCGAAGTGGGAGAACTGTTGTCGACAAATACTAAATGGAAGAACTGGGACATGGCACCACTAAATAGTAGAATTACAGTCAGGAACTTCAAAATTGTAGAATTGGGCTAGGGCATCAGTAATTGGAAATAACTAATACAGTATTTTGTGTAAGTGGGCGAATTTCTGGGCACCAGTAAGTGGGAGATTTGTTGCACACTGCCATGACTGTACATGAGAAAATTGGTGGGAGAGCCAATATGTTAGAGATCTGGAACAGAGTATGTCTAAATGGGAGAAAAGGGGTTGAATCAATAAAAAAGCGAGAGGTTGCCAGCATCTTTAAACTGGAGATTCAATTCAGCTCACCAATAAATGAAAAAAAAAGAAATGAGCTCGGTACCAGTACGTGGAAGAAGAGTATCAGGAACAAATAAATGAAAATAAATCATGCAGGACATCAACAATTGTAGAATTCATGCAGCTGCCATTAAATTCTAAGTGGGAAAATAGAGGCAGGTTAATACTAAATGGCAGACTTGAAACAGTTCCAAGATTTGTGCAGGATTGGTAAATGGGAAAACTGGTGCAGCGCAGCCGAGACGCAAATAGAATCATAAAGATGTACAACACGGAGAACGACGCTTCGGTCCAACTCAGCCATACCTAAATTTAAGAATTCTGACTGTGCACCGCTAAACTGGAGTGTCGTTGAAAGGAATTATTAAATGAAAGAATTGCGCTTGGAGTTATCTAAATATGAGAATGTGGAGCAAGGTATTAGACGTAGGGACAATTGGTGCAATTGAGCAATAAATGGGAGAATTGGGGCAGAACAATACAGCATGGAATAATTAGGATAGTGCACCCCGAAGCGTGAGAATTGGGCTGGGTCACTGTCCGTTCTCAGACAATCCCGCAGCACTCATTCTCTGTCAAGTCACTCCTTCAGGACGGAACATCAGACAATACAACACGAATGCCAGAATTGAGGACTGGTACATGATTAGAGAATGAGGACAGAGGCAGGAGTGAAGAACTGTCAGGTGGTTAGTACAGAGCAAACACTTCCTTTTAAGATAGTCAGACTGAGGAAGTGTTCTATGTACCAAGTTTCTGATTGGGATCAGGACGGTGTCTATTCTCTCTATCATAGGATCAGTTCTAAGGCTGGATGGGATCGACAGACCTGAGGCATTCCATTATTATTTGAAGCTCAGAAGTGAAAGAATACCTCATTGCCTGAGGGCCAGTTTGAGGTAATGCCAATTTGCCACAGGGTCAGCATTTTGGCATTGTGTCACAGTCAGAGGGTGAGAACAGAGGAATTGCATGAGTAACAGTGTGTCAGTGCTGGCCAGTACCTCTTTACAGCATCACTACAATGTGGAAATAAATCTTTAAGTCCATCAAAGTCCACGCTGGACCTGTGAAGAGTAAACCATACAGACCCATTTACCGAACACATTGCACTACTTCTCGACGTAATTAATGCGCAGAACCTCTATATTCTAAACATTGTGGGCAATTTTAAATGGCCAATTCACTTAACTTGCAAATCTTTGAACTATGGGAAGAGACCAGAAAACCCAGCGGACGCACATTCCGACACGGGGAGAATTTGCAAACTCCACACAAAGAGTCGCCTGAGACTGGAACCGAACCGAGCCTCAATATCACAGAATTACAGCACTGTTAAAGGATCGGCTCTGAGGGAGAGCCTAAATGTCAGCACGTCAGTACTGAGGGAGCGCCTCATTACTAGAAGGTCAGTACTGAATAAGTACCTTGTTGTATGGGATTCAGAACTGAGGATGTGACTCCCGGTTACAGGGTCAGGACTGAGTAGTTTACTCAGCTTCCATAAAGGGCAAGTCCTGGGGTAATTCCTCATTGTCTGAGGGTCACTTCTGAATACATCACACTTTGTCTGAGGTTCACTAATGTGGCAGTGCCTTATCGTAAGGAACTCCGAATTGAGGTTGGGTGTCAGACATTTACAGCGTCAGTCCTGAAGTAGTACAGCACTGTCAGTAGGCCAGTACTGAGGCTGTGCTGTATTGATGGATGGTCACTAATGAAGGAATGCATTATGATTAGATAGTGAAAATTGAGAACATTCGTATTGTCAGAGATTCAGTTCTGAGAATATGCCACATTTTCAGTGAGTCTGTTCGGAGGCAGTGCCTCAATATAATGGGGGTCAAAATGGAGGGAGTTCTGCATGGTTCGAGGATTGAGGACTGAAGTTTGCAACACGATGTGAGCATCGTTTTTGAGGGACGAACGTTTTATCAGTGTGTCAAGCTAGCGTGTGCAACATTGTAATGGAGTTCAAATTGAGGGTGTGCCTTGTGATTTGATGGTCAGGACAGGGAAATTGAGGATCAATCAGAGGGTCAGTATTGAGGGATTGCCTCTTTATTCGTGGGTCAGTTCTGACGGCGGGCCTCTTGTCAGCTGATCAGTACTGAAGAAATGATTAGAGGTCAGTACTGCGGTATTGCTTATCTGTCAAAGATCAGTACTGCGAGAGGGCCTTATTGTCAGCGTATTAAATTGAGTCTCATATGAATTGGGTCAAAATTGAAAGAGTGCCACACATTTCTAGGATCAGTACTGAGGTCGTGCAGCACTGTCAGACAGTCAGTACTGAGTCCATGCCTCATTGTCGGAATGTCGATTTGAGGCAATATCACTTTGGCAGAGGGTGAACATCCTGAGTGATGAACCACTGATATTGCAGCAATCCATTAATATTGGCCCTTCGACAGTGCGGAGCTCCCTCAGCAATAACACTGTGAAAATTCAGCACTAAGTCTGTGACACACCAGAAACATCCCATCATTGAGCTTCTGATAGTGAAAAACTCCCGTAACGTGGACCCTCCGACACTGCAGTTCTCCCACAGTACTGACTCTCGGACAGTCTGGTACGTTCGCATTACTGCACCTACGACAGTGCAGCACGCCCTCAGTACTGACTGTCCGACAGTACAACAGTCTTTCAATAATGAATCTCCAAAAATGCAACACGGAATGCTGACACCAGGTAGCGTGCCACTGTCGGAACACAGAAATGTTGGACTTGATTACTTTTAGAGGGTCAGTTTTGAGAAAATACCTCGTTGTATAAGGGTGACTTCTGAGCCATTTACCGTTGTAACAGGGTCAGTTCCAAGACAATGCCATTTTGTCAGAATGTCGGTCCTGAGTGAGTGCATGCATCTGAAATGCCCAATAATGAGGCAGTGCTTCATTCATAGCAGGTCAGATTTGCGAGGTTAATAACAATTATAGCATGAGGGTACTGCTGATTGTGTGATGGTCAATACTGTGGCAATGTCTTTGTAATAGTGTCACAACTGAGGTAGTGCCAGACATATGAAGAGTCATTACTGAGCAGCTGCATTTCCGTTCAATCGTATGATAAGTACTAAAGGAGTGCCACATTTTTCAGAGAATGAACATGGAGATATTGTAGTGCTGTCAGGGCAACAGTACAGAGGAATAGCTGAACTGTCAGAGGATTAAAGCAAAATTGTCAGAGAGTCAATACTGAAGCAATGGTTCTTTCTAAGAATGTCAGCATTGATCAAGTACTGAACCATTGCAGGTTCAGCACGGGATCGTCACAGCAATGATAGCAGGTCAATTATCGGGCGGTGACGCATTTTGATAGCGTCAGTAATGCGGAAGTGCCACTTTCAAAGAAATTTGATCGTGAGGCAGTACCCCACTGGAAGGGGATCAGAACTAATTTTGTGTCAAACGTTGAGAGCATCAGTCCTGAGGTCGAGTAGCATTGTCAGCCGTGAAGAAAAGCCTAATAATCAGAGGGTCAAGACCATGGGATCGCCTTTTTTTGAATGTTCATTTCTTAGAGCATTTCTGTGTATGTACTGAGGTATCGCATCTCTATTAGAGGTTTCGTACGGAGGAGGATGGTCTGAGGCGACAGTTTGATAAGGATGTGCTGTTTAATAGGCTAGAACATTGGCAGATTCCTTGACAACGAAATGCCCCAACAAGACAGAATCTCCAGCAATGTGGCACTTTCTCAGTTCTGACGCTCGTACTGAGGGAGTCCATTAGTTTTAGAGAGCCAGAATTGTGGAAGTGCAGCATTGTAGTGTAGTCAGTATTAAGTCTGTGCCATATATTTGGGTTGTCAGTCCAGTGATGTTCTACTGCTGTCGGTGGGTCAGCTCAGAGGCATTGTGTCAATGTCAGAGATCAGTTCTCAGGTGGTGCCTATTTGTCCGAGAGTCAGTACTGGGGGACTGCCCCATTGACAGAGAGTTATTCCAGAGGCATGTCCTCCATGTCAGAGGTCAATTCTCAGGTGGTGCCTCTTTGTCAGAGAGTCAGTCCTGAGGGACTGCAACGCTGGCATAGAGTTAATAGTGAGACAATGCTCATCGTAATATCGTCAGATTTGAGCGAGTGTCACATTGTCAAAGGGCAGTCCAGAGGCAGCTTATCATTCGCAGTCATGAGTGCATTAGTCATAGGGTCATACTGGCCCAGTGTCTCATTGTATTGGAGTTACAACTGAGAGTGTGCAGCACCATAATATGGTTCGTGATAAGATATTTTGATTCATTCAGATGGTACGTTCAGAGGGAGTGTGTTACTGTCAGAGATTTAGTCCTGAGAGTGTGGTCATTCTCAGAGGGTCTGTTCTGGGCAGTGCCGAAATGTAATGAGGTCAGAATTTTGAAAATGCTACTCGACTCGAGACAAAGTACTGAGGTACTGCAGCGCTATCACAGGACCAGAACTGAGGGAATGCCTCATAAGTCACAGGTCAGTTTGAGGAAGTGCCTCTCTGTGACCGGTTTTAAAGGGTGCACAGTCATTGATGGAATGTCAGTCTTGAGAATATCCTTCATTGTTCTGAGGAAGAGGGTCAGGACTGTGCCAATATATCATTGACTGAGAATCAAATCAAGCCGATGCCTCAATTTAATTGGCTCAGAATTGAAGGAGTGCCAAACCTCGACAGATTAAATACTGAGGTTGTGCAATGCTGTCAGACAGTATTGTTCGCGGGTCTCATTGTCAGAGTGACAATACTGACGGAATGCCTCACAGTCAGAAGGTCAAAACTGATGGAGCAGCATTATACCAGTAGGTCATATCTGAAGCATTATTTGATTGTGAGAGATTCATTTCGAAGGGAGTGCATCAGAAAATGAGGGTCAATAATGAGCCAAACCCTCAATAGGTGCGGTGGGTGCGGACAGAAGTAGGTCAGTCCTGAGGAATCACAGCTTCGTGAGAGGATCAGAACTGAGGTGTTGCGACACTGTCACATACTCAGTACTTTGGGCATGTCTTATTGTTCGTGTGTCATAGGCAGTATTGAGGTATTACAACTCCATCAGAGGGTCAGTCATGACATGTTGCAGCACTGCCAGATGGTGAGAAATGTGGGATTCATTATTGTCAGACAGTCAATACTCAGGCAGTGCGTCATTAAAAGGGGTAGCATAGAGGCGGTGGCACGCGATTGCAAGTTCGATAATCAGGAAGATCAGCAGTATGACAGCATCAGTATGAGGGACTGTGTCATTGTCAGAGACAATACTAAGCCAGTGTCTCATTGTCCTGAGTTAGTGCAGCTGTGTGAGAAGGTCTGTACTCAGCATGTGCTGCAATTTCAGAGTTCAGTCCTGAGGGAGAGATTCATTTCAGAGCTTCAATTGTGATGAAGTAGTCATTAGCCGGCAGTGCCTTATTGGAGGGGACAAAATCGAGGGTGTGCCTCACATTCACGACCAGTTCTGAATAAGTATCATTTTCGAGAGGGTGAACACTGAGGGAGCACATTATTGTCAGAGGGTCAGTTTTAAGCGTCACCCTCATGATCGGGGGCGTCAGTACTGAATGAGTGCCTGATTGTCGGCAGCTTGATTCTGAAGAAGTACCTCGTTGCTGGAGTCTGAATCCGGGGGAATCCCTCATTGTCAGGGACTCAATATTGATGGAGGCCCTCATTATCACAGGGTCAGCACTGAAGGAGTAATGCACATTTGGAGAGTAAGTCCTGAGAATATTTGCACCACAATCAGTGGATAATTTCAGAGGCAACGTCTCATTATCAGCGATTACTCCACCTGTCTGACAATCTGACAGTGTTGCATATCTCTCTGATAATCTGATAGTGCTGTTACATCAGCACTGAACGTCACATCAAGTGACACTCCCACATTTTAACCACTCTCACAATGAACGATTCTCTCATCTGACAGTGATGCAGTCCATCTTTACTCACCCTCTGACAATCATGCCATCCCACAGTTCTGACCAGCTCACATTCATGACCCTCTCATCACGTGGTCCTCTTCCAATTGGTGTAAGGCATCGCTAAATGGGAGAACTGGACCAGGGTTTCCGTAAGTGCGATATAATGCGCAGTACGATTAAATTGGAGGATTAAAGAAGACCACAATAAATGGCAGAATAACGTCAAAGAATCAGTAAATAGAACTATTGCAGGTTGAAACTAAATGGGAAATTTTCGGCAGGCCGCCAAAATATGGAGTATTTTTGCAGAGAAGCATCAAATGGAAGAATTGATGCATCAATAAATGTTAATATTGGTGCCGTGTCCGTCAAAATTTAAAGATGCTGGCAGCAAGAGAATAATTGCAGGGAATGACTAAATGGAACAATTGGGCTCGGGCATATCTAAATGGGAGAATTTGGAACATGCTATCAAAAATGGAAGACTTGTGGTGGGATATGTATAAATGGGAGAATTGTTACATGGGGGGAAGACATTAAAGAATTGGGCCAAGGCACCACTAAATGCAGAGAAATATTGAGCAGTAATGTCAAGGTACCGCCAATGGGGAACAGACAATGGAATAAGGAAAAATATGGGGATTCAAACTGTATAAATTTCGAGAGTTTGTTGGATTTGGTGTGCATTTTGTCATTACCTTACCTGGTAATGAGACAGGGCACCCACCTATAGGTGTATAAATAAATGGCGGATTCAGATATTTGTCTCGGACTGAAATTATTAAAGTGAGTGAGCTTTTGTTTCTCACAACTGTCTACCACTGGCGGTCAAATTGTACTGCATTCCCTCAATTCTGACCATAACAGCGAAACAACAGGTCAGTATTGAAAATCTTTAATACAATCTCTCATTTCGCACCCTCTGACAATGTGGCACTGTTTCTAAACATCTGTTACTCACTCAACTCTGCCCTCTTAAAATTTCATAGTGTTTCAGATCGGGTACTTAAACAATGAGGCACTGCCTCAATACTAACCATCTGCTAATGAGGCCCACCGACAGAACTGACCTTCTGACAATCTAGCACTACCTCAGAACTGACATTTGAATGGGTACCATTCGCAGAATTCTGAGCGTCTTTATAAGCGGCATGGTGGCTCAGTGGTTAGCACTTCTGCCTCTTAACACCAGCGTCCAAGGTTCAATTCCAGCATCGGGCGACTGTTTGTGTGGCGTTTGTACATTCTCCCCATGTCTGCGTGGATTTCCTCTGAGTGGTCCGGTTTCCTTCCTCATCCAAAGATGTGTAAGTTAGCTGAGTTGGCCATGGAAAGAGTAGGTCCGTTAGTCAGGGGTAAATATATGGTAAGGGAATGTGTTTGGGTGGGTTTCTCTTCGCAAGGGCAGTGTGGAGTTGATGGGCTGAAGGGGCTGCTTCCACGCTGTAGGGAATCTAATCTTTAAAAAAGGCACTGAGTCAGTATTGACCCTCCAATGATAATAATACATTCGCAAACATCTGAACCGGTGACAAAGCTTGATTACCTAAGTACTCACCTTATAATCTTGTAACTCTCCCTCAGTTCTGACAGCATTCCCTTTCGGTACTGCCTCGGATCGAATCATATGACAAAGTTCTGGTGTTCCGACATTAAGGCACTCTCATAGCGTTGACCCTCAGTTCATATGACCCTGAAACACACAATATTGGCCATGTAATAGTGGGGCAAATTCTCAACACTCCCTCACAATGAGAAATTCCGGAAGTACAGAACTTCTAACAAAGAAACCCTCCTGCACAACGAATTCCCTGTTGACAGTGCTGTAATACCTTACTACTGATCCTTTATTCGTGCAACTTTTCTTTATGCAAAACCCAATTACGGTAACGCACTGCCTCTGAACCAGTTCCCCGAGAATGAGGCTCACTCTGAGGTATGAACATCTAAAAATAACACACTCCCTCAGTATTGATCGTGAGGTCTCCAGCAGTCGGGACTCTCACTTTGCTGCACTCTCAGCACTGACCCTTTAAATGTGTGACCCACTCACAATTCCGATACCCATGC